>NW_022735649.1:261136-261380 GCF_011630105.1 Anneissia japonica | reverse complement strand
TATATATGTGTGTGGGTGTGTATGTGTGTGTATATGTGTATGTGTGTATATGTATGTGTATGTATATATGGGTGTACATGTGTATGTATGTTTGTATGTGTGTATGTGTGTATATATATGTATATGTATATGTGTACTGTATGTATATGTGTATTTATATGTGTGTATGTATGTAGGTGTGTGTATGTGTGTGTGTGTATGTATGTATATATGTGTATGTATGTGTGTATGTATGTATGTATAT
>NW_022735649.1:256453-261129 GCF_011630105.1 Anneissia japonica | reverse complement strand
TATGTATATATGTATATATGTATATATGTGTATGTATGTGAATGTGTGTGTATGTATATTTATATGAGTGTATATATGTATATATATGTATGTATATATATGTATATATATATGCACACATATTTTGGTGGGGTACTGTATGCACGTAATGTGTATTATGTACATTATTTGTGTGGGGAGGGTGAGGGATGTTCATGATTTATTTTAGATCTAAGTTGTATTTTCTTTAGTTAAGTTCTTTCATTTGTTTAGCTTTAAGTTGTTGTTTTACTCTTTGTTCATAAGTTCTTTCATTTGTTTAGCTTTAAGTTGTTGTTTTTTTGTTCATTAGTTTAAGTTTGACTGCACCACTTTCTTGTGTGCTGCCACTGATGTAAAAGTGTAATGTCAATAAATATTATATAGTATCACATGTTATTGTGACGCAACACTGTAGTACTCTATGTGCGTTGGGTGATAACGTGTATCTGTAGAACATGCGTATTCTCCCAAGTTTTCTTTTAGAATAATGGTAAAAACGAGGTAGGCTTGCTTCCGCACACGTGTGGTACTCTTTTGAATTATTCCAAACAGTAACTATAAAAATTTACATTTTGGAATCCAGTTTAGTCATCTTCATAAAAGATGTAATAAAATTTACAATAAAACCAAGTACTTCTAAATCTTTACCAACCCTGGTTGTCAAAACCTGGATTCAAAGGAGGGTTTGGATATCCCATGTAGGCGGGTGGAGGAGTCTCTTCTATGTCTATTGGGGTCTTGTACCTATCTGGCTTCTGCATAACACTATCATATGCCGGGGGTAGGTCTACGAGCCCTGGTGGAGGAGCCAAGGGCATGACATCTTGGTTTCCATTGGTTTGAAGTTCAATCGGAATGCCTGTTTCGCTGGGATTATTAGTAGAATTATTTGTTTCCGGTTCATTCGTTTTCTTTTTTCCACATAAGCAAGTATACAAACAGCAGAATCCAACGGAGGACCCTATAACAATCCCTGCAACAGCGCCACCAGACAATCCTGAAATACAAAAATAGTAATTAATTTAGTAACACTGATGTCATGCGATTCAAATTCAATTTATTTTCAGATGAACATAAATACTTGGCCTATGTCCAGACTATCAAATTTTGACAAAAAACTGATGCATGTAGTCATATATATACAGTATGGTCATGATGTGATGTCGTCATGACCGTATTTATGTATATTAACGGGGGCGGATTTAACCCCCCCCCACCCCTTTTGGGAGGTAAAAATAAAGAAAAAAAGAAAGAAAAAAATGATAGCCCAAAACGCCTCAAATGTTATTTTCGGATGTCAGAACACAAAAATTTCGCGGGGGCGTGGCCCCGGACCCCCTAGGACAGTATTGTCTCGATCGGCTCAACTTCTTCCCCGCCCCCTTTTGGACATCTCCGGATCCGCCCCTGATTAATGCTTGTCGTACACCACGTATATAGTACTGAAAAGAACTATTGCCTTTGTTAAGAATGTCTCGTGGTTTTGATTGATATGCCTCAATTGCCTTCAGGAGAATAGAACAATTCAGATACAATCGAAACAACTCCATTGAAATGTCGAGACATTCTCACAAAAACAACAGTTCTTTTTTATTGATCTTAATGAATATTTAAATTTTATCTTTTTCTTCCTTATTATATATTTTATATGTTATTTTATATATTTTGTCGTATTGTTGGCCACAGGTTTAGAGATGACCACTTTATGCGTTGGGATTTTAACCCATGTCATCCCCTGTTCAATATTTAACTTATATATATCGTTTTTTAATTTTTAATAAATAAGTGTACTGCAAGCATTTCATGCAAACCTTCAAACAATATTTGATATCTAAGTATGTCACATGCATTTGGCAAAAAAATAAAAATAGTTTGGACAGGGCTTTAAGCTCTGTCCACACTATCAAATTTTCTTGGACAAAAAACTGTTATATGCCCATATATAGTCATGATGTGCCCATATATAGTCATGATGGGCACGCATATAGTCATGATGTGCCCATATATAGTCATGATGTGCCCATATATAGTCATGATGTGCCCATATACAGTCATGATGTGCCCATAATAGTCATGATGTGCCCATATATAGTCATGATGTGCCTATAATAGTCATGATGTGCCTATATATAGTCATGATGTGCCCATATATAGTCATGATGTGCCCATAATAGTCATTATGTGCCCATATATAGTCATGATGTGCCCATAATAGTCATGATGTGCCCATATATAGTCATGATGTACCCATATATAGTCACGATGTGCCTATATATGGCCATGATGTGCCTATATATAGTCATGATGTGCCTATATATGGCCATGATGTGCCTATATATGGCCATGTTGTGATGTCATCATGACCATATTTAGGCATGCCACATGCATTTGTCACAAAAAACTTGATAGTTTGGATATTAGGGCTTTACATAACATGAAAGGTAGAAAGTGTCATCCATGGACTGTCAAAAGTTTAAAAAAAAAAACTTTCTCTTTATATCTGTTATTTATTACTATCTGATAAACATCATTTAGTGATATTATGTTTTTAAGCTCATTTAATTGTAATGTATTTTTTTTATCTGTCAAAAATGTATTGAAATGTATGAAATATGAAAATACATGTTTCATTGCATTGGTACTGAATGTACTAATATACAACTATCAGTCACTGATATTGTTGTTACTTACCAGAATCGTTTTTTCTACATGATAACGCTATATTGTCACTAGTGGTACACGTGATATGGTCGTTGGGGTGCAGGTCACAATCGCTTAGGCTATTTTCATCTCCAGAACAAAAGACGTTGAGTTTGTGCATTGGTATTTTACCAATTTGTGTGGTATCAAATTTGTATACATCACTAACTTCACCGTTATATTCAACTCCAAACTCTCTACAGAGGACTATCGAAGCAGCTTCACCCCAATTAGCTGAACAAATTGTTCCCCAAGTGCCATAGAGATACACTTCAACTATTCCTTCATATTCATAATATCCCCCAACTAGACGTACTTCACCTTTGTAATAGTATTCATCTAGAATAAACAGATTAATATGAATCAAAGTGTACACCATACAGTAATTAGGCCCAAATAAACATTTTTTTTTGGCCTATTGTCTACATTGCTCCGGTCTACCCCGCTGTATCAATAGGTACCAGCAAATTGTTAGGAGTAACCTATCAATGCATCCAGGAGGCATTAAAATGCAGGATTGGTCATGCATTAAATAGCATTTAAAAGCACGGTAGTAGCTACAGCTTGTAATAGCTTATAATAGCAGTAGTAAATAGCACCCTTTTCACAAAATGCAGCAATAATATCAATATGTTTGCTGTAGCACATCAACTATTTTAGATGTGCTATACTGTATTTGCTATTTTATGATAGTGATATTGCCTTCACATGCCATTTCCAGCCATCCAGAGGTCCCTATTTAAATGAAAATCTCATTTTACAGGGGAATACCCCATCCTCAGGCATACGAGCTCAAACCCCCCCCCCCCCCAAGAAAATGTATCCTAGAGCCACCACTGACTGTATAAACTCAGATTTTTGCATAGCTGGATATGCATGCTCTTGAGCCGATTCAACTCATAATGATAGTGGGTCAAGATTTAATAACTTTCCTTTGTTGTTGAACTGTCTTTAAACTTCCACATTTGTAAGTAATAAGTAATAGTAAAATTGTAGGTAATAACAACATATCGTTGGTCAACTAAGCTCGGTACGCGGTGATGTAGTGTTCTGTTGAAAAATATTTCTTGACCTCTGGGATGGTCTCTTTAACCAGAGAAAAAGAATAAAAATGGTCGCAGTTGCAAGATGTTTCAAATTCAGTCACTCAATAGGACACAAAAGGATTTTGGCAGGTGGACACTTATGAGAGGTACTGTAGTAACTTCCGAAAATATGATAATTCTTTGCGCAAGTGGCCACAGGGGTAAACCTATGGTCAAGAGAAGGTTTTGGAGTGTACATTTGCCTATTGTGGAGGTCCAGGGGCTACTCAAGCTGGAAGCTTCTTAGTTTTAGTCATGTTAATATCTTATCCGAAATGATTCACAAGTAGTGAGTTTTTTTGCAAACGCTGGCAGGGGTGGGAGGGGGCGAGCCTCTAGGTCCGCCACTGTCCATGCGTGCGCACATAATATACAAAAAAGATGATGAAACACAAAGTAGATAAGTAGAACGCAAACTTTTATTCAGGAAACAAATATTGCCTCAACCTCCAACAATTCATTAGCATAATATTATCATTACATATGTATACTGTATTAGATTGGCTGTATATATAATTTATATATATATATAGTATATGAAGTTAATTAAAATGCATGTAAAAATGACAGTTTATCCTCAATTAAAAAAATACTGGCAACAAGTTTATGTTAATTTGTGAAAAATCTGATAAGCTACACATAACATGAATTAACTGATTGAATTAAAAATATTTATTATTATAAATCTAATACAGTACCACACACACAGAAACTATATAAATTATTTTATATTACATGATTTCTTTTTTTAAAGTAGTAAATGATAGAATAGACACAACTTGAAAAATGGTTATGCCCCAAATATCTCGTTTTTATTTTTTCTAATCAAATACGAGGGAAATCTACTACCACCACCATCTAGTGCTGTCT
>NW_022735649.1:244624-256413 GCF_011630105.1 Anneissia japonica | reverse complement strand
ATACATTTTGATATTAATATATATATATATATATATATATATAATATTGGTAATACCTTTTTATTACTATTTTTTAACTGTTTTTAATTTGTTTATTTCTTTTTATTATAAACAGGGACAAAATATAGAATGTTAAAAATTGCTATATCTAATACTGTAAAAATTATAATTTTTTTCTAATACTACTACTACTACATGATTTATTTTTATAAGTAGAAAATGAAATATAGTTCAGTTTGAAGAACACAAAATAAGAATGCTCAGTATGTATTGGCAACAATTTTCAAAATATAAGTGCACGTATAACATTTCTTTTTCAGAACTATCTACGTGGTGTACCGCAAGCATATACAATTACTTCGCCATGCAAACCTTCAAACAATATTTTATAAATTTACTTTTAACAATTCCAAACTGAACCCATTCAAAGATTTAAGATACAATATAAAATTAAATATAAAAATGTTCCTACATAAAACATTACATATAGTAATAACACTGTTATAACTCGCAATCTAAGAACCCTTCTAGTAATAAATGTAAAGCTCATTAAAAAAGCAATAAACCACAAGAGTACTGGATGTTTTCAGTGTAAGATACACAAAGGCTAACCTACGAAAATCAGAAGCCTTATTAATTTCCAATAGGGTCCTTTCATGGAATGATTTGTATAGGACACCGCAGACAATACCATCCTCTTTTCCAAAGAGAGTATTTCATAATCAAACATGCGACCAATGGCTTAAAAATATCAACCAAAAGATGGTTCTCTACTGATTGCATTTCAACCCTCCAGCTGAAACCCAAGAACAGCAGCAGATACATGGAACTGAACCGGGTTCGAAAGATCTCCACGGTTCAGCGCACACAAAGTGGCTGCCACCAGTTTAATCAACTGAGTTGCTCTGTAAAGAACGCCAACATTTTTCTATGAAAATAATCACATTATACTTCAAGGTTTTATCCTCAGTTTTAATATATTTAGGCATTATAGTAACAAGGCACGAGTCTCCGTTAAAGTAATTGTGCACTTAATTTAGCATTTATTACCATTTTGATACTTGGTTTTGTAACTGTATGTTTATTGTTATTTTGGTTATTGCTGTTCCGACTGAAATTTCAGTTAAATGACATTTTCATTCAAAAGCTACACATCAATATTAACCATGACTATTGCATATAAATACCACATAAGAAAATATCGACAATGGATAGATCCTTTAACAATTTATACATTTCTTTATACTTTCTACAGTTACTACAACACTTCTATTGTATTAGTATTAACCTAGGTAGGGGTCATAGTAGAAGCGTCCTCGTCGCAGCCCTGAATAACACTAATTCTACCACCACCACCACCACACAAGATCAAGGCAACATCTACTTGTATCATAATTTCCATCATGCCATCTGATGAAGCTGGCAGAGTAGAATGATTCTGCTAGCTAGAAACTGTCCAGCTCTGGCTGAAACAAAGTATCTAGCAAGTGTGTGGACATGATAGAGAAAAAGAAGAGGAGGATGGGAGTTTTTGCAATTGTTTTTGCCTGTTTTCCCCTCTAGTTAAGTTGTTAATATATATACATGTAAGATATATATTGAAAAAAATAAATAAAATAAAATAAATGATATGCAGAAAGGGCTACTATCTGCAGATGGATATGAGTGCCTTATAAAATGCATTTTTAAAAAAAAATAAAAATAAGTTGCAATGCGAGTATTGCAACTGATGCCATGGTATGCTTGAGAGCAGATGCCCAGTCCAAAATATACATTTCATAAACTTTGCCACGACAGCAAGAGATAAATTTACAGAAACAACTATTGTAGCGAAAACAAGTCACCCCTCCCAAATCATGTTTTGGAGATAATGGCCAAAACACGTTGGAATGTCAACATTTTTTAAATCTATTTTTTGTGCTAAAATAATTGTTAACAATTTGGTGCCTGAGTAAACTCGGAAATAGCTCTGAAACCATAAATTTTAAAGGCTGATTATCTCTAATATTGTTCTTTAAACAGCTGTATGTTTAAACTCTTGTAACTCCATAAGAAAAAAAAACTTGTTTCAAATATACTTATATAATGCAATTTTAACCTAATTTTAAGATACAGTACAGTATTTTATTTTCAATCCTGTTTCATCGCAATGTCACAATTACTGTACCTGTAAAATGAATAGGAATGTAATAGACAGTGATTAAAGAAGGGGGGGGGGGGCCCTCAATTTGTTGTTTTTGTTTTTGCTTGAAAAACAGAAAAATTGAAACTAACTTATTATTAGGATATATTTCAGTACTAAGAATAATTATTGCCTAGCATGATTTAGTTGTAAAATGTTCATAAATATAAAAATCTCTAACAATTATCTACAAAAAGTGACCCCATGTTTTCTATTTGGAACAACGATAGAAACGAGGTAGGCTTGCTTTCGTGCACGCGTGGTGCTCTTCTGAATCATTCCAAATAAAAATCATAAAAATTTACATCTTGGAATCCAGTCTAGTCATCTTTATAAAAGCTGTAATAAAATTTACATTAAAAACTTTCACTTCTAATCTTTACAAAGCCTGGTTGGAAATTCCTGGATTTAAAGGAGGGTTTGGATATCCCATGTAGGCGGGTGGAGGAGTCTCTTCTATGTCTGTTGGGGTCTTGTACCTATCTGGATCCTGCATAACACTATCGTATGCCGGGGGTAGGTCTACGAACCCTGGCGGAGGAGCTGATGGCAGGACGTCTTGGTTTCCATTGGTTTGAAGTTCAATTGGAATGTCGGTTCCGTTAGGATTATTAGTAGCATTATTTGTTTCCGGTTGATTCGTCTTCTTTTTTCCGCATAAGCAAGCATACAACCAGTAGAATCCCACGGAGGACCCTATAACAATACCTGCAATAGCGCCACCAGACAATCCTGAAATACAAAATATAATAGAAATTTCACTTAGCATCAAATTTTATTTTCGGATGAACACTCTTTCAAATTTTCTTTGACAAAAAAAAAAACTAATGTATGCCCGTAATGTATATATAGTCATGATGTGCCTATATATGGTCACGATGTGATGGCATCCTGACCATTTATATGCATGTCGCATGTTTTGTCAAATGAAAGATGATACTGTATTCTGGACAGGGTTACACATAACATACAAGGTGGAAACTGCCTTAATAAATGGGTTGAAATTAACAAAGTGGACCTAATATTATCTGGAAGAGAATTAAAAAGTCTGCTAAAAGTGAATGTATTATATGGAATACTTCTATGCATTAGTTCAAGCAAACTGTTAATGAACATGTGAGAATGCAGATGTGTGGTACATAAATATTAGGCAATTAATGATAAGCAATGTTTTGGTCAGTTTTTATACAGTATAAGTACACTTATATTTATTTATTTTTGCAGACACTTTCAGAATACTTGTACTGTTTTTATTATAAGTAGTATGGATTTCTGTATATAAAAATATTACATGGAGTAAAAAAACAAAAAACAAAATAAACATTTCATAATATACAATGATACAGCTTTTATAAAAACTTGTACAGGTATGTGTTTTTGAATGTATGAATGAAATCCATGAATGAATGATACATTAAAAGAGAGAAAAAAAAAATCAGTTTTTAAAACATTTTCCTAATTTAATATAATTTTGGAATAATAACTATTATCAGTTGATTTCCCGTAGATTTATAATCAGGCGGTACTGGGGAGGGACAACTTAATTTCCTGCTCCATAACAGATATACATTCGTAGAAGCCTTATCGAAGAAAGCCTATCCACAGTGGCCGAGATTGGCACGAGACCAGAACTACCTTCAGCTTTGAATATAGGAGAGTATCCAACTCTCTAATAAATATTCCAAGGAATGTTCTTTTTGTCAGAATATTCATTATTTTCATTTTATTAACCACCATCCACTTCACTTGCATCTGTGGCTTTACCAATAAAAG
Source organism: Anneissia japonica (assembly GCF_011630105.1). NCBI lineage: Eukaryota > Metazoa > Echinodermata > Crinoidea > Comatulida > Comatulidae > Anneissia > Anneissia japonica. The sequence goes on along the minus strand of NW_022735649.1, from coordinate 252,458 downwards.
TGATTTCTTGTAAGTGACAAAACAAAGGCAGTATATATTCTTAAATTGATGAGTGCATGTTTCACTCTCTTTTGCATTCGTGTTGCATGCATGCCTCCTGATGTAATGCTACTTTGAAGACGTGTTCATTTGTTAGTGGGTGCACAAATTAATTTTGTACTGTGTATCATTTCGTCGCTCGCATCACAAACTAACACAAAGTAGATTGTGTTAGTTTGTGAAATCAAATCAGAGTAGCGCGTCAAAACGAGCGCGTATTGGCTGTCAAGCACTTTTGTATTCTTTACCACACAAAAATACGGTAACAACAACAGTGCGTATTTTGAAACACTTTCTTGATTTCACGAACTAACACAATCTACTTCGATTGTGTTAGTTTTTGATGTGAGCGACGATGTAAATATAGATTTTTGTGGATTTTTTATGACATGAATATTAGTGAAATTTGTAGTGTCAAAATATAACAGTATTTAAAGATTTAGAATTAACTTATAGTTTACTTTTTATTTATATTTGTTATTAATTACTAATAATTTATCAGTATTCTGTTTGAAAGCTTGCTTTAAGTTGCATCTGTCAAAATGTATTGAAATGAAAATACATGTTTCATTACAGGTACAGAATGTACTAATATGTAGTTTTTGCCGCACAACGTTAACCTTAACATTAGTACCCAACATGCCACGCGATAGCTCTGCCCCTTTAGTAAACAAATTGAAATACGCATGCGCAAACCTGTACCTAACGTACGTTGAGCACGTAAAATCCTGAAATTAACGTACTCTGCAACGAAAGATGAATAAATGATGAAGTCATCTGTTAACATTAAGGTTAACGTTGTGCTACGAAAACTACCTAATATACGGCGAGCACTCACTGAGATGGTTCTTGGCAACTTATACAGCGTCACACGATACAGTCCGACACGACTTGTTGAAGCATTAAATCTGTGCAAGTTAAACAGATGCGATGGTTTGCATTGGAGATAGAGAATATAAAAATGTTTAATATTCTCACAACTGATTAAGACTGTTCAGAGACAATAAATCGCATTGGACTGCTTCATACGACGCTGTCTGTGTTGGCGTTAATACTTACCACCACCGGAATCATAATTTCTACATGATAATGCTACTTTGTCAGTAGTGTAGATACACTCGCTGAAGTCTTCTGGTAACAAGGTGCAACTGCTTAGGTAAGATTCACCACCATAACAATCGATGTTGAATTGGTGTGTTGGTATATTGCTGATTTCTGTAGTATCAAATTCGTATGCATTTCTATATTCACCAGCAGATTCAGATCCAAGTTGTCGACATAGGACTTCTGAATGGGATTCTTTCCATTCAAATGCACAAAGAGTTCCCCAAGTGCCATAGAGATACACTTCTGCTATTCCTTCTAAATCATCATTTCCTCCAACAAGACGTGCATCAAATTGTGAATGGTAGTCATCTACAGTATAAGGACATTAAAATACATCAGTGTACAGCGTCAGTAAACAACATGATATTTATCTACTCTAAGATTTTATCTGGCCTAATACATAGGTGCGGGCAGGGAAATTTCCCCGTCGGAGAGGCCTGGACCCCCTGCCGTCTTATACCACGATAAGGTCGTCGGGGCCAAAAATAAGAAAAATATAATTTGCCTATCCAAGTAACGATATTTTGATTGCCAATCCCTAATACTGTGATCTAAAAGCAAAATTTGGTCCATACTAAGCCATAAAAACCAGGGATATTTTTTTTATTTTGGAACCCTAACAGAGGCTGTAGTCGGCTACATTGGTTCGTCAGACCCCTTGTCGGCAAATTTCTGGCACCCACCACTGCCAGGGAGGGGGAGACAATTTGTAGGTTTTTGCCTGTTATGATCTCCCATAGAAATGCCAGTGAAAAAAAGTACTTACATTCACTTGTACATTGTAATTGCACTGTATTGTAACAGTAGAAATTATTATATTCACTGGTGCTACAGTCCAAAAGAACACTTTCTCCACCATTGCAGTGAAAGTTTAACTCGTATGGAGCTGAACCGCCTCCAATGTAGTAGCCAGCTACCCAATCTTCAGGCCTCATGTAACCTAGCTGGTTACAAACAACTTGCGAGTTTGCTTCCGTCCACTGATCATCACAAACATTGGTCCATTGTTCATTGTAATATACTTCCAATCGACCAACATTTACATAATAGCCATCCACAAGACGTACGCTGCTAAAACCTGTTGCTAAAAGTCCACATTAAATATCTCTATTAATACAGTTGCTGTACTATTCAATTAATGACATAAAATAGATTATATATTTTTCATAATTTACTCATTTCAGATTAGCAGAAGCGGTTTGGAGCAGTAGGAATTGTAATTATGGTTTGGGTTCTCAACCTCTAGGTCAGCATCTTAATCTTTCACCGTGCATTAGTCTGTTTCCTTGAGCAAAGCACTTTATCTACATTGCTGCGGTCTAGCCAGCTCTATCAATGGGTACCAGCAAACTGCTGGGGGTAACCTGCTATCATCCCATCCAGGGGAGCATCACACTCTCCTCCGTTTCACACTACAAAACTGGGGATAAACTCCAGGTCTATGAGCCCTAGTGGCTCAGCAAAGATACTATATTTTTATATTTCAGATTGAGCTGAGCTGAAAATGCTCATATGAGCATAAGATATAATATGTGGATCAGCCAGAGTGACAAACAGTAAGTTTAGTATTATGCTCAGCTGACATACTCTGTGTGCATACCAGACATGGCACCAGTGGATGGGGGGGGGATGCTGGAGGGCACTCCCTGTCTGGGAGAAAAACCACAATTTGTCGATCAAAACAGTCCTACAAATCCACATTAGTTATTTCAAGGGTAAAATGAACACAGTTTGCATACAGTTCATGTAGCCAGTGGTGCAGTAGTCCATATTCGGTAGCACTGCTTCTGTGCAAAATATGCAAAGCACAGGCAGAAGTGGAAACCGAGTGGAATTTACCAATGAAATATCATTACCTAATTATTATTTATGAGGTATATTAAATGTAACTATTCGAGAAGATTAAAGACATAGTTCAACAGCAAAGAAAAGTTATTGAATCTTAATGACCCATAATCATACTGAGTTGAATCAGCCCACTAGCATGCATGTCCAGCTATGCAGAAATCTGTATGTGTACAGTTATGAGCCACTTTAGAAAAAAAATTTTTCCCACCATTATGCCCAATCTTTCCATTAGTCAGTGCACATAGTGTATACTGTACAAGCAGATTCTGCTGAGCTGGATATGCATGGTCATGAGCCAATTCAACTCAGCTACAGTAGATATAGAAAGATTTTGTATTTGACATGTAGTACGTACATTTAATAATAATATTTAATATTTAGTAATACTAAACTCCTAAACAGATTAAAGGCATAGCCAGGGGTGCATCCAGAGAAGTCTGGAAAGCAGGAGGGGGGGGGGTGATTAAGATGACACCACCCTAGGGGATCTGAAAATTTTTGTTTTTCTTTCCTTTTTTTTTTTACTTTCCAAAAGAGGGGGAAGGGGGTGGGGTCAGCACGCCCCCCCCCCCACCTCCCACAAATCCGCCCCTGATAGTTCAATGGCAAAGAAAAGTAATTAAATCCTAATGACCTATAATTATTCTAAACGTAAACAAATATAATGAAGATGACAAACCACTACATTCTAGAGCCTGAAAAAACAGAAGAAGATATACTTCCACATACTGTAATACTATGTGTGGAAAATAAGAGCTCATCTGTGCTCATGTGTTCAAACATTTAGCTCAGATGATTATTCTCATGTGTGAACAAAAGCAGATTCCACTTGGAGAGGGTTGTGGGAGTGTGCCACCACTGGTGTTGGGAACAGCAACAGAATAATTGTACTGAAAGCTATGTTGTGCCAATGTTAAGCATTGTCCATAAGTTTTCCAACATTATTTGACAAAAACATGTGACATGCCTAAATATGGTCATGATGACACCTCATCATGAACATATAGGCACATCATGACTATATATGGGCATACAACAGTTTTTTTGACAAATAAAATTTTATAATCTGGACAGGGCCTGGCTTTATGTTATGGTAAAACAAGAATTTAACACGTTGGCTTCCAGCGACGAGTATACTCTACTGTATATGGTGTTGCTGAGGGTGCCAGAGACGAGTAAACTCGTCAAAATTGGGGTAACATTCTAGTGTTTATAACTTCTTTGTTATACATTGTAGAACCACAGACTCAACAACTGGTAGTTCGGGGAAGATAAACCTAGACAATAACAAACAAATGATGAATGTACTGTATGTTTGTTGTGTTATGCTTCCAGTAGTACACTAGCGCGGCATAAGTGGGAGCGACCTTTTAACGTATATCAACCCATGCAAAAAGTGGACGAGATTAAACTCGCACTTGGCATAGTCAATAAAAAGTTTTATCACAGTGTCGTCGAAGGGTTCACTCGTCACCTAATATTTTCCCGCCAATTTATTAGCCACATAATTTTGATGATATATTCGTAGATAAAATTTCAAAAACGTATGTTTGTACATGTTAGCTTGCTTTGGCACACGGGAAGGAACCTTAAGAAAGTCTGAGAGCCAACGTGTTAACAAATCATTACAAACATAATTCCTATTAATTGTGAATTTGAAATGTAAGGTAAAATTTACTTCTGAAAGCTGTACAAATAGAAAATTACCTGCTGAATAAACTGAAGCGGTAAGCGTCCATAAAATTGTGACTTCCAAAGCGAAAATCATTCTGATTTTTAGTAAAATCAATGAAACACAAATTGACTGAAATATAAAGAATACTGAGTTATTGAAAATAATTTTTAAAACTTGCTAGAGTATTTAGAAAAATGGTCTACTGTAGGCCTAGAATAGGCTCAGACCTACCAAGTGTCCTGCATTCACCATGAAATTCGCATAAAAAAATTGTTGTCCTGCCCCGACTGTAAAATAGGGCTTGCGCGGGGGATATATAAGGTCTAGAATGCCGTCTGCACATTTCGAAAAAAGAGGCCGATTTCTGGTCAATTTTTGCCAAAAAATTAGGCCCTGGTTTTATCTCTCAATATACAGGCAATGTATAAGCAGTAGTTACGATTCTGCGCACCTATTTTCCTATGTTTCCTGCGCTAATAAAATACTTTACAGTGTGGGGTTCCGCCCCCTCCCCCCATATGTAAAATGTAGTAGTCACACATCTCTTTAATGGTTCATGCACATGACTAGAGTGGACTATATAATCTGTACTAAAATACTGTACACCTAAATGTGGGGCTGAGTTGGTGTGGACCTCCCCTTTGTTGTAAGTTTCCTGCATTCTTTAACTTAACCTTGTCCTTGGCAGGGCTGACTGGTAGGGCTGACTGCCACACAGGGGGCCTCGTTCCGGCACAGCAACTAAGCAATGAAGTAGTTTTCTACTAGGTATATAGACCTACAGCAGGTCTATAGCACACTACTAGATACAGTAATACATACAGTGCAATACTAGTGAATACTAAATAGATTCCCTTTCGACATTGGCCTGGGGCTGGCTGGGAAAGGTTGGCGGTGCATGCACTCCACTGGTAGGCAAACGATTCGCCATGTATAGGACAAATGCACAGGAAACACCATTAATTATATTATATATATATATATATAGATACTGTCTCTTATACACATCTAGCTGAGTAAATTTACTCCCTGTTCAAGATATGTGGAAGATGTGGCTCTTTTAGTATTAAGTGTCTATGTGTATGTTAATGAAGTCGCTTTTCTTTTTGCAGACCTTTGATTCGCAATCTGTTTGTTGGTTATTTTACCACTCCTGATGCTAAAAAATCACAAGTACTCAAACTCATTGGCAGTGTTCTTATTTGCATTATTATAATAAATGCTGTAATAACATCAAAAGATTTGTGAAATAGTGATTGGATCTATTATTTAAAAAATTTAAAATGGCTGCCACATTGAAAATTGCCGCCATTTTAAAAATGGCCGCCATATTAAAAATGGCCGCCATAATGAAAATGGCCGCCATATTATGACTGTCACATTAACATAAAAAATTCTGAACCCTATGGAATTTTATAGTTGAAACGGTGGTTTGACCTATAATTCAAAATTCAAAATGGCTGCCAAATTCAAAATGACTGCCAAATTCAAAATGGCCACCAAATAATAATATAATCTTAATGTACAGGGTAAAAACTATCCCCGCCAGACACCATCTTGTTATTTTTTAGTCCACGTTTCAGGGCCGGAATTATAGGATTATAATTTTGCAATATTACATGGTAAAAATTCCCCACCGGACACCATCTCGGTATTTTTTAATCTACTTTTCGGCAGTTCTTCTTTTTGAATTTTATTTCCAATTTAAATGTCCAATTTAATTTCAATCAAATTTTAATCAATCAATCAAATAATCAATTAATAAATTAAGTCAATTAAAATTCTGTACAAATAAACTAGAGAAAGAAAAACATTATCATAAAATGCAGTGTCAATTCAAACATTCTTTTGTAATAATATGGTATATATGAAACTAATACTATTATAGGCCTAAGTGCTGAACTGTGAAGGGCTGTGCTCTGTGTTCAGCCTGCATAACAATGCTGTCACGGTTGAGTGAGCATAACTTTCCTAGGCCTATGATTGACTTAAAAACATGCTGTCTTTAAGATCATTTTTCTACCTTTTAAATACATCTTATAAACTTCTAATTTGTGTTAAACAATGTACAAGACATTATATTTTTATAATTATTTACCAACTAGGGTGAGTTGATTCAGTGAAGTTTATTTTTTCCAAAGTTTCTGACAAAATTTGTCACAGTTTTAAAAGTATCCACACCATCAACTAATTGCAAACACCAATATGTAGGTCTAGGTGTCAGCTTTCAGAAAAGCTATTGAAAAGCAGCATTTTTATTGGTTAAGAGCTTGACCTGACCAAAAAACTATATTGACCTCAGAGAACCAAGGAGAAAAATTCACTCAAAAAGTGCTAGTGTGTGAAACCCTATACTGTAAGCAGAGATTTGGTAGGCTTACTAATTTATAAACTATCATTGTGGCAAAACTACTAAAGTGAAGTTAATAAAACTTACAGATATGATAGAAACAACATTTCTCTCACTAAAAGTGAAAGAATTATGTTGATAGACCTTCTACAAGTGGAGAAATATTAATTTATGTGGGAGATAGTCAATTTGAATTGCAGTTTCCTGCACGTTTTACTGGTGGTGTGAACACCCTATAAGATACATCATTTCATGGCATGATTGCCAGCCACACCTTATTTTTTTATATTACTGATGCCTTTTTCACCTTGAAGACTTTTACTAATAGCCTATAGCCTACAGTAGAACGCTACCGTACCGATAGGCCTACTACTTCTACTACAGGGTGGGCCCTTGCGGGGGCCTAGCGAGGCCTGGCTGCCTAGAGAAGGGAGGCCTAGACCCTAGGCTCTAGCTTAGTTTAGCAAAGCTAGGCCTAGGCCTAGCCCCGCTTGGCCTTGAGCCTAGCCTAGTGGTAGTACTACCAGGTGTATAATAATAAGGTCTGACTAAGCTTAGACGGCCCTATACTATATCGATATGGTCCTGATATTGTAATACTGTTCAACAAAATTATATAAAGAAATATAGTAAAGAAATTACGTATGTTTCTCTCTCGGTCTCATCATGTCATCGCTTTCTGGACAAGGTTGCCAGGAATTCGATCCAACTCGGCCACAAGTCAACTCGGCCACAGTCAACTCGGCCACAAGTTAACTCGGCCACAAGTCAACTCGGCCACAAGTTAACTCGGCCACAAGTCAACTCGGCCACAG
>NW_022735649.1:242753-244607 GCF_011630105.1 Anneissia japonica | reverse complement strand
TTGGCTACAGTCAACTCGGCCACAAGTCAACTCGGCCACAAGTCATCTCGGCCACAAATCAACTCGGCCACAAGTCAACTCGGCCACAAGTCATTTACTGGTACTAAATTGTACTAATTATTATTATTGCTGTTATTATTGTTGTCATTGTTGTTATTATTATTGTTGTTTTTATTACCGTTAGTTTTAATATTAATTATTAGTCTTAGCATTAACATTATATATTGTTCAAATTGACTTGTGGCCGAAAATTTTTGTGGCCGAGTTGATTTGTGGCCGAGTTGACTTGTGGCCGAGTTGACTTGTGGCCGAGTTGACTTGTGGCCGAGTTGACTGTGGCCGAGTTGACTTGTGGCCGAGTTGACCTGCACCCGTTGCCAGATAGTCGACAGGCTTCACGGCCAAACATACGCCGTCTAACGGCCAAATTCGGCCAAACTTTTTTTTTGATATCGACCAGATCCGACAACAGTGGGTCATATTCATTTGAAATACTACAAAAATTACACGAAAATCAGCGGTCATATGTTTAAACTTGAAGAAATTAAAATGATATACACAAAAAAATGTTAATCTTTCACTGTTTTTCTCCTTTTAATTAATTTATCACCATAAAATACATGTAGGCCTCTGCTATTTAAAATCACATTATTAAGATTGATCTAAATTTGATTTAAATGTATCAAATATTAAGGTACATAGTAGTCGATCTATAGCAAAAATTGTAAGGACCTGTTATCGAATCTTCATATTGGCAAAGACCCTGCAAATCCTTGGCTCTCTTTAATTAGAATGAATTAATTAGTTAGGTAACACAAACTGGCGTTACAACAAACCTAAGAAACCTTTAATAAATACTATTTATCTAAACTTTCTAAATTCGCCTCTGAATGTTATTGTCTCAGTACTTAAAGCAATAAATAAATATTGCTATCAGAATTACAAATAATCCAAATTTACATAATATTTACTTGTCATGAAATGCTTAGCGTAATTGTATGATAAAAGTCAAATAAACGATAATGGTAATGGTAATGGTGGGATATTTGTAGTGCACCTTCCACAATAAAATCGTCTCAAGGCGCCGAAGAAAAGGTAGGACCATAAATTATAAAAAATAAAATTATATTATATCTTAAATTGATTAACCTATATTAATCAGAATATTTTTTAAAATTTTATATTTGTTATAAGTTAAATAAATAAAAAATAAATAAAAAATAAATTAATTAATTAATAAGTAAGCAAATATAAAATTAAATAAAAAATAAATAAATAAATAAAAATAAGTAAAAAAAAAAGAAGCCTTCAAAAACAGGCAGACCAGGGGAGGAAAAAAAACAAGCTGCAGCACGAAAAAGCGCACTCCTGTTGTTGAGACGGCGAGACCACCACTATCGCGTACACGCAGGTACTCCGGCGACAGTATGCTGGGCTCCGGTAGCTTCCACCTTGGATAAGCCTCGGCTCTACTACCGTGCACCACTAAGGTGGTGGCAACGCTGATTATGTGATAATATTAAATGATAACGAGTTAATGTGAAGAAGTATGTGTATTGCTAGTAAACACAACAAGATGAATTCAAGTCTTATAAGCGTAATGAAGCAATTTATTTTTAGCAAATAAATAATCTTAAGTGATTTGATAACTGATACGGTAATTAATAAAAATTCTGATATACGATTGCTTAGTTAAAACCAAGAAAATGTTAAAATCTAACCAACATTCGGTTCTGTTTTCCTAATCACCATACACATATCTAATACAAATATATACAATTCTACAATTTTTTATATAATATAATAAAATATAATATAATCTAATATCCAGTACTATAATATAATCTAATATAG
>NW_022735649.1:239745-242405 GCF_011630105.1 Anneissia japonica | reverse complement strand
TGTGCCTATCTATAGGCCCTTTCTCTTATCCACATCTAGATGTGTATAAGAGACAGTTCTTGGATGGTGTAACTGCCTAACCATGGATCTGCTCTCGCATATCCTAATTGACGGCACACAACGTCAGCACTGTCATCGTTCCAATGCCTGTCGCATACACGACCCCACGTCCCATTATAATATACTTCTAATCGGCCGACATTCAAGTAAACTCCGTCGACAAGACGCACATCGAAATTAAGATGTGTATATCACAGCAACTTCATAACTTGGTGGTTCAGAGGAGGGCGTGGCCGAGGGAACAGCTAGATCAAGTTCAATATCAGTGTTACTTGTGGCTGGTTCGCTAGTCGTGTCTGGAGTAGCAACCGTCGCATTCGCATTTGTGGCAGATGTTCCACTGGTTGCCCTTGGTGATTGACTTGCAGCACGTGTCCTCCTTGCTTTGGCCGCCTTATGCTTTTCACATGTTGGTTTTAAACAGATGTGATAAAAAAGGAAAGATCCAAACAAGCTTCCTATAACAATACCAGCAATGGCCCCACCACTAAATCCTGTGAAAATAGTATTATAAGTCAAGAGAAAGACACAGTGATGACATAATGATCGATTTACCATCATCATCATTAACATAGCAATCACATATTGTTATCGTTATCAACACTTATCGTTCTTATCATCATCGCCATCATCAATGGCATAATATCATTATCATCATACATATATTATTCAGAGGCGGATCTGGGTTCAAATTTGGGTGCAGGGGGTGGGGGATCAATATTTTTTTTACAAAAAAAAGATAGAAAGAAAGGGGGTTTTCGGGGTCCTCTCCCGGGAAAATTTTGATGAAAATTCCTAGATGGCGGGAAATGAGCTTCTCCGACTTCTTAGGTGTCTTTTAAGTTCTTAAAAATTCAAGGTTGCCCACTTTTAACTCCCCCGTGCATATTTTTAATTCCTAGATGGTGGAAAAAAAAGCTTTCCCGACTTTTGAGGTGTCTTTTAATGACTTTTAAGTTCTTCAAAATTCAAGGTTTTCCCTCTCTAGAAAATGGTAAGGTAAACTTTCTCATACTTATTGCAGTAAATTGGCCTATTATGTGTATACTTCTTATCTGTATTATTTCTTATCATCATTATTACCATTATCATCACCCACACAACCATACCATCCCAAATTGTATCATATCCTCATCCTTAATCTGATCCTCATCATCTTTTTCATCATCACCATCATCATCATCATCGCATCGTCATAGCATCAGCATCGCTATTCATCAAATCAGCATCATCAGCATCGTCATCAACATCATCATCTTTTATACAAATTGTCACTATTATTACTTGTTAGCACGGAGGACAATTAGCTAATTAACAACTAAGTTGTTTTCTCTGTTGTATAATTAACTTACCAACTTTCCCGCAAGTCGGTGCAACATCGTCCTCGTGGGTGCATCCAATATTTAACTTGTTAGCATAGAAGACGCAATCCTCTAATGTTGATTCTTTGCCGGTACAATCAATTGCGTACCCATGAACAGTTCGAGAAATCACTAAGGACTTGTCATACTCATCGAGGTGTCCGGTGTGGTCTACTGCCCCTTCATACCCAAGTTGTTTGCAAACAACCTTCCCTTCATCATTATCCCAACCCCGAGAGCAAACTGTTCGCCATTCTCCAAACAGATAAACTTCCAAAATTCCGCCTTTGTTCGCTCCTTTGATTTGCTCTCCGATCAGTCGTGCTTCACCTTGTGCATAATATAAGCCACCTGAAAAGTTATAACATTTTGTAAGCGATATAAGTTCTTTGTAAATGAAAAGTAAAATAGGTTTCAGCTCCAACGGCAATTTGATGGGTAAAATGTTTCTTTCTAACGAGATAGACTGGGCCTATGTGTATTAGTGCACATGATAGGCCTACATTATCATTATTATTATCGATGAAGGAGCGAGGTTGCCTAGTGTTTCGGCCCGCTAAAGATCATCATAATTAGAGTAGACCTATTTTTCTCTGTGTTAATTATGGCCAATGGCTAATAGATCTTTCTGGTAAGCCCCAAAATTTGGCCGTTGTTGCAAAGTTAGTGGGATATTAAAATTCGTGCTTGTAGGACATATGCGTTTTCCTGGCTATTTAATAACACGTTCTTATTGGTAAGTTGTAAAGCCTGATAGGCCTACACGCTGGAAAGGTCCATTATAGTATTATAATAGTAAAAGCCAAAACTTACTTTCATATGTACATTGTATTTTTACTGTGCTATCACAATCATGATTCACATCCCACATCATGTTAGTGCATTCTTGTAAATTACTCTCGGAGCCTGTGCACGAGAAGTATTCGAAATGGAGTGGACCAGAGCCTTCTTGGATGGTGTAACTGCCTAACCATGGATCTGCTCTCGCATATCCTAATTGACGGCACACAACGTCAGCACTGTCATCGTTCCAATGCCTGTCGCATACACGACCCCACGTCCCATTATAATATACTTCTAATCGGCCGACATTCAAGTAAACTCCGTCGACAAGACGCACATCGAAATTATTAACTGAAAGTATATCCAGTAGCATTATTAAACATACAAAAACACATATACTATGATATATGCAGTAACACCGTCTTCATATAATATATATATAGGGCTATATATATA
>NW_022735649.1:234239-236165 GCF_011630105.1 Anneissia japonica | reverse complement strand
GTGCGTGTGTGTATGTCATCAAAGAAAGGTAAATACAGTGTTCGAATGATTAATCGAATTTATTTTTATTTTCTCCTCCGTCTGGATGATTTTGGCAAAACTATTTGCTAAATAAGGCAACAAAATTTTATTTTTATTGTTATTCAGAACTGCTCCGATAATCATAGGACGCTAATTGTATTAATTTTCTTAAGGTAATTAGTATGATCGGACCTACTACATCAATATCATGTTGTGGTAAGGTCTAATTTATCAATGAAGTATGAGGATGAATTGTTATCTGGCACATTTTGAAATATAAAACTTTTTCGTGTCATATTTTCAATATAGGTTTGTATGTGTATGAACATGCCATAGGAAAATATTATGCAGATAAATGTATGCATGATGAGTATTCTCAGAAATATACACTTTAGAAACGATGTGGATGTAAATAACCCGACTTGCGTAAGGGCGGATGACCAAACTGCAATTGCTAAAGTAGCTATTATTGTTCTTTTTCATTTCAACTGTTAAACATGGAAATTGTGGAGAATAAAAATAAATGGGAAAAAAATCTTTGTTTTAATGCTCGTTTTAATGTGTTAATAAATAAGAATAACTAATAACTGATAATGACCGTATAACAACTGTCTGCATTCTTGCATAATAAATAGTTTCTGAAATCCGATTTGTATTGCATGAAAAGATTCTTGGTTTTGTTTGTTAATTTGTATTTAACAAATTTCATAAAAAACAAACCAAAAAAAGAAAAAAAAAATTAAATGTACCGTACCTAAAGGAGAATATGTTTTACATTTTTATAATTACATCAGAATTCAGAATGTACTGCACTATGATAATTGCTTGATTGATGGATGGACCGTTCGAAAGGTTGAGCTTATCGCCCACTTATCATTATGATTGCTGTGCTTGATTTCCACGGTCACTGGCGGTTTGTGGTGCTTCTGAGTTCCATGTAATTGTTTTTATCATATTTTACATATAAATCAAGCAAACACTCAAATTAAATGGAGGTAATAAAAATTTAATTGATTTCATTAATTTAAACAATTAATAAATAATTATTCAAATCAGAGTTAATTATCAACTTTAGGCCTAAATAAAACAAATAATAACCTAATTTTAATAATTGGTAATTTATTAAAATATTAATTTCATTACTCTCATGCTTGACAATTAAAAAATTAAATTAAAATTATTTTGGCCAGAAAATTAAAGCTGGAGCCTGTTAGCCACATTGGAGAAAGTGGATAGGGTACCTGGCTCGAGCCAGGTTAATATTAAATCATAATTTCACCTTATACTAAGTCTATCATTTCAACTTTTCAAAATAAACCTCCTGTACTAAGTCAGATCACCGTCACACTTCTGATTAGTGATTTTCCTCCATTAGTGGAAAGAGAGGGGCGCCGCGTCGGGTCTGGTTATACCAAAGATCTTTATAAACACAAGATAGCGTTCTCCGCGATTTACGCGTGCAAATTCTGTAATTGGAAACTTTTGACCCTTGACCGACGCTTCTATTTGTTACGCGTAAATCGCGGAGAACGCTATCTTGTGTTTATAAGATCTTTGGTTATACCATGGAGGTATTATTGAGAAGGAGATCACTCGGCAAAGATACCATGGAGGTATTATTGAGAAGGAGATCACTCGGCAAAGCTACGCGCACGCAGCGCTATGCAAATGAACCAAGATCAAAGTTGCCGCAGCGCGTAAAGAACGTTTGCGCGATGCCTTTGAAGTCCCATGTGTTCCCCGCCATCAAAATTTTCAGCAGGCATAATTGACCAAAAAATTTAACATGACGAAATGGAGAGCACCTTCTTTTCCAAATGCGCACTACATACTGTCAATCACTATGGCTGCGCAATCTTTTCTATTTTGAAGCTGATACATTCATCTCTCATAAAATATCAAACA
>NW_022735649.1:231571-233342 GCF_011630105.1 Anneissia japonica | reverse complement strand
ATTTTCGCGCGTGCGTGCTCGCGTAAATTCCGTGCTCGCGTAAATGATTGAAATTAAAATTAGAATTGTTTTCAATTATCGTTAATTCGTCACATTTTAATCAATGAAGACCCGACCTATTTTATTTAATGGTAATTTTTTCTTTGGTTTAAATTGATTTTAATAGCCTAGATGCGTTCGGAAAAATATTTAAGCTAAATAAGAAAAACAATTAATTATTTTCCGCCCTTTTCTGACGATCTTTAAATGTTGTTCGCTAAACAATATTAGAAAATGGTTCTTCTTAATTTCAAATCTTTGTACAGCCTGTATAAATACGAATGACAATGAAAATAAAGGTTACCGGTATGTTTAATAATCTTAAAAATGATTTGTTGTTTCTATTGCATACTATTATATAATTAGTATAACTTTATTTTGGAAACAACGCTTTTAAAACAGCGGACACGCTCTTGCAGTGTGTTTATTAAAGTAACATACTGTACTGTACTGCAGCCATAATACAATATTAAAATAGAGGCGAGACTTCTAATACAATAAAATGTACGTTACATAATTACACAAGTTGAATATATCACAGATCCTGTATATCATTTAACACTTACAATTTATAACATTTACAGCAAAGCACAATTTATATATTGCGGCCAACTGACCTATACTATTTTAATACTTATAAATAATAATAATCAAATTAATAACATAAGATTTGTATAGGGCTCGCTCATATTCTAATTTAAAGATCAACAATCTATTTACCCTATATACGGATTTTATTTGCATTTTGATATACATATTTAATTAATTTGTGCTGGTCTTACATATCATTTATTTGCAAAAATAACAGGAGCTACTTAAGGGTCTATTATGGCAGGATTGCCTAATTGAAGAATGCTTGCCATCGAATGGCTCTCTCGGTCTATCGGCGAGGATTAAAGGACTGCTCAAAAATAGTAAATTATTACAGTATTTATAATATGAAATCGGATATAAAGTAGTGAAATCATTTAAAAAAATCTATAAAAATAGTTACATAAAAAGCGACTGCTAAAAAGATTAAATGGAATTAAACTATACAGGAGGCCGCTAACTGTATTATACAATATTATACACAGGAGCGCACATCACGTTAGATACAGAACGCGCATCGCGTATGACACAAAATGGCTTCTAAATTCTCAATGTCGCAACTCTTTCTATCTATGGCTCTGGCCGTAGTCAGAGCCATATATATAAAGAGTTGCGACATTCCGCACCTTGGTTTACGAAAGTCACGTGGTACACACCGTCCATTTTGTTTCATAATCTTCCCGATGAACACATGCAAAGTATATGTGTTACGTACATTATATTTGTTACGTACATTGCATATTAATTTCACACACTTAATTGGGTTTACAATTATATTTTATAATTAACATCACTTAGTATGGACAGCGTATAAGAATTCATATGTAATCGAATATTTGCGCGCGTGCGTAGTCGCGTAAATTCCGTGCTCGCGTAAATGATTGAAATTAAAATTAGAATTGTTTTCAATTATCGTTAATTCGTCACATTTTAATCAATGAAGACCCGACCTATTTTATTTAATGGTAATCTTTTCTTTGGTTTTAATTGTTTTTAATAGTTATATATTAAATATGTTTTAATAGTTATATATTAAATATGTTTTTAATAGTTATATATTAAATATATATATATATATATATATATATATATCTTAATTATATAAATTTAAATCATTTATCAGTTGCATTATTACACTGTT
>NW_022735649.1:217484-231411 GCF_011630105.1 Anneissia japonica | reverse complement strand
CGTAAATCCCGGAGAACGCTATCTTGTGTTTATAAGATCTTTGTTTCCGCCTCATTTTTGCTATGCGAGTGCTCTAACTTGCTAACTTGTATTTCTAGAATCATTGCTGTCACTTCACTCAATTCGAAAGAGAAAGCGCCGGATGGACGAGAGGAGTTTGGTTTTGAAGTACATATTACTTCCAAATGGAGGTAAAATCCCAACTATTGGGCTTGGAACTTTCATTGATAACCAGGTTAGTTAATCACTAAAACTTATTAATTACTTCCTAGGCTCCAGGTTCAGCCTCTTTTTTAGGGATAGGCCCTAGTCTAGGAGAGAGGAGGAGGAAGTTCGCCGCTTACACGCACCCCCACATACATCTCCTCTTTGCTATTTGCTTTTTCCAAGGCCCCACCTGGGCATATGTGTGATGTTAGTAGGCCTACTATACCATCTGGGGCTAGCTCTAGGCTAGTACTAATAGTACTAGCTTAGAGGTAGCCCCAGTACGCCTAGTGCTAGCCCAAGTGCGAGGACCTATGATGGCCTTTTTTACACTATAAATAGTGTATAGGCCTAGCTGTATTAATTAAGTAAGCCTAGATGGTGGTAGTAGTTATAGATAGTTGATTTTTGGAGGAGCCATCATGGAGTAAGATTTAAGAAAATTCTTATTATTTATATCTATTTTAATTTTAAACACTGCTGAAAGAAAATAATAATATAATGGATCTAATAATATTATTATTATTATATTAATATTTGTAAATGATGCAATAATATTTTACTTCCTACTAGTACGTTTCGGAAGGGTCAGATGGAAAGTTAGCAATTGCAATTAGGAACGCTATCAGTCTCGGATACCGTCACATCGATACAGCTTGGATGTATAACACTGAAGCTGATGTTGGTTGCGCTGTCAAAGAAAAAATTCAAGATGGAACTGTTGCTCGTGAAGATTTGTTTATTGTTACCAAAGTAAAGTTCTGTCTAAACTATTAAATTTTCTTTGACACAAACTGTTGTATGCCCATACAGTATATAGTCATGATGAGGCACCATGATGACCATATTTAGGAGTGTCACATGTGTTTGTCAAAAAAAAACAAAACAAACAAACAAACGTGTCTGGACAATGCTAAAGACTGATTAATATTTTCAGAATGTTCCCATTATTAAATACTTCTTAAGTCTAAATCAATCTCTAATTATTTGATATTCATTTTTTTGGACAAAATCATACTTTTAATAGATTGAAGATTATTTAATTTAACTATGCTTATCAAACACAAAATTTGTTCTATTAAATGAAAAGGAAATACCCCTAACGCTTATTTTTTTAAAATTACAAAAACTATCTATAATGTAAACATTTTTACATAAAAATAAATTTTAAGTATTAATGTTAATTTTTTCACTTTATTCAGTGTTTTTAACTTGGATTTACTTTATTTTTATTAGAAACATTTACCTTTGAAAGTTAACATATTTTACATATTTTAAAAATGATTTTCTATTGTGGCTTGTACTGTATTTATTATTAAAATAATTCTTCCTTTACCTTTCATTGAAAATGTTTACTTGTATTATTATTACAACTATTATTATTCCTTTTCCCTATAGTTATGGAGAAACTTCCTCAGCCATGATCAAGTCAGCAAAGCTTTTCACAGGTCTCTAAAAGAACTAGATATGACCTATGTTGACCTTTACTTAATTCACAGCTCAACAGGACTCAAGGTAATGTTTATTCATAAATTAATTTACATAAGTAATTGTTTGGTGGAGCTACAATGCATTAGCTTTTTTTTTACATGAATATGTATTTTTTTCTTTTTTCCCAGTTTAATAGCAACCCCAGACAGCATTACCCAGATGTTGATGACTATACTCCATATTTTGATGATGTTGACTATGTGGACACATGGAAGGTAAGAATGCATACCTAGTATCAGTCTGCACAACAAGGTACTTGCATTCATATGGACACTCTGGGCCACATATCGTCGCACACATCACGAACTAACACAATCAAAGTAGATTGTGTTAGTTCGTTTCGTGAAATCACAGTAGCGCGTCAAAACGACAACAGCGCATATTTTGATGCTTTTTTGATTTCACGAACTAACACAATTGAATTTAATTGTGTTAGTTCATGATGTGAGCGATGATATGGGCACCTTGAAGAATTTAGGAGGGCAGAAATAAAGGCACCTAGGTTGCAAACTAGGGTAAACTGGACTGCAGACAGAGGTGTCGTTACAAAATGAGTCTTGTACGCAGGTTAATTTGAAATATTCTAGAAAATATGTAGGAAGTGATATTTTGACAAATACTTGGTTTCAAAATTTCTGATGAGGTTAATATGTATACGTCACAATAACAAATGATCTGAGTTGATTTACATTAATAGTTAAAAGTGTTTTTAAAGCCATTTTGTAGAGCTCTTTTTCAGAATTTATAGGAAACCAACACAAAAATTTATCAGTTGTTTATCTTTAGTGGCGATTCTTCACTAAGACTTTTGAATTTGAAAATGATTTTACTGTTTTTGTATTCAAGCTTCTGTAGGAACCTGATTCAAAGATCAAAATAAAGCCTATATGGTCATCAATCTTGATATCAATAACTCGTATTTCATTTTTTGTACAAGACACATTTTGTCACGACAGGACACTGAGCATAATGTAGACGTACTACAGGTACCTATTGGCATCAGTTGGCGGACATCTCCCGCTCTCCCCCCCCCCCCACCTAAATTTTTCATAAAATGGTGAAAAAAATAAATTATAATCAAAATTAAGTCTGAGGGTGCCAATTCCACCCATCTAGAGATGGCATAATCAAAATTTCTTTTCCTCAGCCCCAACAATGCTGGGGTTTAGATGGGTGGACACTGTCTGTGAAGGTCCGTCCCTGAGGTCCGTCCCTGGTGCCCCTCTGTTTCAAATTCCTGGATCCACTACTGTACATATCACATTATATTTCCTGTTGGATTTTGTTTACAGGAGATGGAGGAACTTGTGGATGCTGGTCTAGTGAAATCAATTGGTGTTTCAAACTTCAATATCCAGCAAATTGAGCGAATTCTAGCTGTTGCACGCCATCCACTGTCAGTCGTACAGGTAGAAATGCATCCTTACCTGTCACAATCAGATCTTCTGCAGTTCTGCAGAAAGAGGAATATTGTAGTCACTGCCTATTCACCATTGGCCTGGGGAGGTCAACCACTGTAAGTTCCAAAGCCATGTGTCCAAAGTTGCCCAATAATAAATTAATCCTTCTCTGCATTTTCACCATAATATCAGCATTAATATACAGAAAGAGACTACACTCGGCCAAAGTGGCTGTAGTATAGTTTGAGTGCAAGGTTAAAGGTAGGATTTCTTTTTTTGGAGGCAAGAAAGTGTTGTACTAAGGGATGTATCACCCACTGATATAGTAATCAACCACTAATATAATTGTTGTAGAACTGTTTTAATTGTTAATATACCAAACACAATGAATGTTAACTTAGTGCAAGCTTTTGTTGACGTTTTCAACACGACATCATCAGGTTACGTGAGCTACCATTCACTATGTGTGCTACCATCCACTATGCGAGCTAGCAGTAAGTTGACATCCATTTTGTTTGGTGTATTAACGATTTAAACAGTTCTACAACAATATTTAAGCAAACCAGATGAAACTACAGTATTTGAATATTTAATAATATGATATCAGTGGTTCGTACTGGTTTTACATTAAACATTTGAAACATTTATTTACTTTGTTTGAATTAATGTATACAAAATGGATCCTATTTAGCATTTCCACAGTATATTAATGTATACAAAATGTAAAAAATATTGGACAAAAATATTATTACATTAGTTGGTAATACAAGGGAGAGGTGGCCCCTGTCTTGTTAGGTGGATTCTATTTAGCATTTTTGCTGTATATTATTTATTAGTTTATCATTTCATGAGTCACCTTTAATTATAAACATAAGGAAGGGTTGTGTTTGTTTAAACCATCCTGTATTTTGCAAATATTATGAACTAATCGTACAAAATTTCTTTCTTAATCATTCACAGCCCAAAGCCTCCGGCGCCAGTACCTCTAAATGAAAATCCTACTGTCAAGAGTATTGCCTTGAAACACAAAAAGAGTCCATTCCAAGTAGTACTTCGCTATGAACTCCAGTTAGGCGTGGCTGTTATACCAAAGAGTACTAACCAAAAACACATCCATGAGAACTTTCATGTCTTTGACTTCAAGTTGTCCAAAGAGGAAATGCGGGATATAGCATCGTTGAACATCAACTACCGTCTTCTTGACCAACACAAGTACAAATGCACTCTTAATTTTTGTTTTATAATATTTCACATTAAAAAAGTAATTGCCCCATAACATGAATCTCATTAATGGGTCTAGAGAGTAGAGATTCTTTTTGAATTTTCTGGGGTTAAAGGTCAGATTCACCAAAATTTCAGATCTTTACTGGCTAAGAAATGTATTATAAGATCTGATATTCCTTTACCAATTATTTGACTTTGGAAATTTTGGCAGGGCGTCCAGGGAACCGCAGCAGCCACATTACATCACCAGGGCTGGCATTTAGAAAATAGCTTTATTCCGCATAACTCTCATGCAAGGGTATTTAAGGATCCTAGCGATCAGGCTCCTATCAAAACCTGAGGCTGGCCTGGTTTGAACCAGGGTTTTCAACACAAGCAGCAGGAACAATACTTCTCGGCCAGCTCACTAAACTTGCTGATTTCCATAAGTTGGTTGTCCTGTATATGGCTTGACTTATAGCTGCTTTCTTGCAGTCCCCTATTTGGAAAAATTGTAGGGGATTATCTCTTCATGTTCTGCTTAATGCACCATAAGGGTGCAGCTTTACTCTGGCTGTTGTGGGTTCCCTCATCAGCCCAGTAGTTACTCTACTAAAGCCCAATGATTTATTTTACTTTTATTTCCTATAGGTTCAAAGGTCATGTACACTTTCCTTTCTGTGATGAAGAAGTATGATGGACTGAGGCAATTTAACAGAATGACACTCATCTCCGCATGCCAATATAGAATGTGCGTATATTCCTTTGACCCTATCTGTGGCATTGAAAATCTGATACTAGTTGTAAGTAAAGCCGTCAGTTTTTAGTGTATGTGTACCATATATGTTCTGGTGTTAATTACAATTTTATTTATTTTCGTCACTTCAGAGTATCTATTCTTATGTCTTTTGACCAAGAGCTTGTTATGTGCTCCTGGAAAATGCAATATGGCTCACCAAAATTGACCTACTACTAAATGAAAGGTTAAAGCAAATATAAATTTAAAAGAATCCCAGTCTTATATTTAACAGTCATGGACTAATGTGCATAAAACAAAAAGTTGTGCAGGTACAGGTATTTATTCATTTAACATAAGAAGTCTCAAATAACACCACACACGAACTCATTGATTAATTTAATGTTTAAAATGGTGAAAGTTTATGGCATAAGCTCTGTCCAGATTATGAAATTTAATGTTGTATTCTAATTCATGATGTGACTATATATGGTCATGATGTGATGTCATCACGACCATATTTAGGCATGTCACATGTTTTTGTCAATAAAATTTGATAGTCTGGACAGGGGCCTTGGAATGTTGAATTTTAAAGGCATTAGCCTCTGTTTGAAACGGCACCTTTCTGAAAGCAATCGAGACATGTTGGTGTTGTTAATGTTCTTTTGTGTTCCTAACACTAACAGTTTTTTGTTGCATCGCTTTTTTTGAGTGACGACTAAATCAGTTGAGCATATTTTGTTGCGCACGGCATGTAGAATGTCGATGCTATAGAGGGATAAAAACGTTCCCGAAATGAGTGCCCTGCTGTTAAGTTGCCTTGGATGGACAACCTGAAGAGACGGATATTTAAAAAGGAATGTAACAACTACGAGTACACTTGCCAAGTAAACGGTGCAGCTATGTGAACACTATAAAGATATAGCTGTAATTGGATTGTATTTGTGTAATTACGACCAAGATGAATGGTAACTTTACCTAGGTTAAAATGTACTGCTATTTGCCCAGGTTTTGGGCACACAAAATGAATGATAACATTTTTGACACGCACAATACTGCCACTGAGGAGGATATTGATGTAATGGAATTGTGTTCCTCACAATGGACATTCCTGCTTCAAAAAAAAAAAAGTGTTTCATTCTTGGCACGATTCGCTTGGTTAAAACTTACTGCAAGGCTAGGGAAATTTTACCTCCGGGGGCTCACTCTTAAATATTTCTGTACGGGGAGGTGCGCATTTATGGGGTATATTTTTGAGGACTTTGTAGCGCAAGTGTGGGAAATATGGGGGGGGGGTGGCAGGGAGTTTCAGCACTTATGGGGTATACTTGCGAGGACTTTGTAGTGCAAGTGTGGGAAATAACCTTGGTGAAATTGGTGGTCAAAGTCCCTGGCTTATTCTGTGTAAATTGCCACGATTTTTCGCAATATGTTAGCGGGAATTTCAAGCTAGACTGGGTGCTAAGCCGGTAAGCCCCTTGCTAAGCCTATCTTTGGTACAGCCAGGAGATCGCGGTCAGACAGAACGCTTTTTGCCATCGGAAACCAGTCAATATTGCGCCCTCTCTTGTACTATTGAGTGACCTTTTTCCTGTCGTATTTTAGAGCACAGTGCGATTTTGGTAAAGGTAGTTCATAAGAATTGTCAGTTAAATACTGACTGGTAGCGCAAGTGTCTCATATCTTGAAGTGGCTGTGACACACCCCTGTTTGTTTGGTTGGTATGCAAGTGAGCTCCCCGGGATTTGACCATTTAGGGAGTTTTACACAGACTTCACATGTACATACTTTGACCAAAAAATATCCAAACCAAGGGTGCAAGTCTCAATGTGAAGCTTATGGATTGTTGCGACTCATGACCAAAAATTCTGATATTTTCTACAGAATGAATATTATAATGCATGCATCCTAACCACTGTAGTGGTACTTCACAGTACAATATATTTATTTAATTTTACTGAGTAGTTTAGTTTAGTAGTATTTATATTTGTAACATTTCATAAAAAAAAAAACAATAACGGATGTTTATGACCAATAGGCTTCCAATGTAAAAAAAGAAAAATCATGTAATCAATTTTTTTACATAATGTAAAATGTATCTTTTATTTATTGAAAATATATAAGAATGGGACCATTTCAAAGTGTCAATGTCATAATTTTTATTTGTACAAGTACATAATAATATGGGAAAGAACGTCCAAAAAGAGGTACTGTAGATAGATACAGAAAAAACCCAGGGGTGGTGCTAGTGGTGAGTTGGGGGGTGGGGGGAGACGGAAAACCACAATCAGGAGTCTATGCATATTTTACATATATTATTTAGTAGAATTGTCATAGATTTCTGGACCACCTAAACCACTCCCGACAAATTTTGAGCGATGCTCGATCACACCCACTTAGTCTATTCGAGGATATTTCCCCTTCCACCTTTGGGAAAATCCTGGGATAGGAGATCAGAAACGTAAGATCGTTATAATGATCGCCCCAGAAAAGACAACCAATACTGCTAATAGAAGTGTCTGGAGAAAGGCACTACAATCATTAGTATTAACATGCTGGAGTTTATTGTAAGAGAAAAAGAATCATTTCCTGTGTTATTGTCTAGTATCACTCATTCATTTTTTCCAGAACAACATACTAGATATCACGTAAATAATAACCAAAATAAATTAGCACAATTCTGGCAGATTGTCAAAAAGATAAGGAAAATTTGAAAAAATACTGTATAAAGACCTTCAATCTTGTGCGGATACTGTATACAAAAGTTTTAATATTTAAAAAGTCAAAAAACATGATGAAAAAGGGTAGTACTGTACTCAGGCATAGAATGCACAAAAAATGCTGAATAAAATTCACAAGTCTATATAGAAATAGGAATCTCATTCCACATCCGCAAAAATTAGAAAAGAGAGAGAAAGAATAGTTTTACGAGCCTTCTGTTGTAAAAAAAAAAAAAAAAAAAAATACGGTTTGCGTTTCTTTGAGAAACAGGCACAACAGAGCATCAAGGCACTTAACAACAAATTAAATGCAAATATAGGCCTATATAGTCTGTTAAAGAATGTGTGAAGTTTTAAGGAGATTTGTTGGTCAAAAATCGAAAGGTGTATGAAAATATTGTGGAAAGCAAGATCTGCTCTGCTTGAAAGGAGACCAAAAAGTGAGTCATATTTATAATTCAGCTATTGGCAGAGTCAAGTTGGAGTGGGAGGCCCCTCCCCAGTTAATTTGTCAAAACATGTTTTTAAGTAGGAGAAAAAAAATTACATTAATATCTCAGAATGCTATTTCCGGGGCATCTATAAGTCCCATAAACTCGCTGAACCCTTCTATTTTGAAATTCGGAATCCGCCACTATATAATTTAGCTATGGTAACAAGCCAACAAAAAATCAGCAAGCATGACATGTGTATGTTCTATCATGGAGGGTTATTTCTTTTTTTGTTGTCTGGCATTAGATACATAAAACCCGTATAAGCAGTTCAAGAAGTAATTTATATTTTATCTTGGAATAAAATAATAAACAAATAATTTTCTTAATTGGTTACTTATTGTGTACCAATTTGCATAGAAAATAGTATTGTTTTTGTGATAGTGTAATGTAAATGATTTATTAAGTGTATGTTTGAAGGTTGAATAGATGATTTACTTAATACTCTGTACTTAATAACGATGCTGCTAATAATCATATTTAAATATATATAATTTAGAATTTATAATGCGCCTTTCAAAGAGATATAGTAGGCCTGCATATCATATTATTTTCTTCCATTATTTTCTATAGAAATTCTCAAGAAATATGATGTTTATATATCGATTTTTAAACTAATTGCAACCCTTTGTATTCCCAGGTATAAATTCTAGTAGAAACCAGTTCAACTGGTCTAACTGGTTTTCAACTGGTACAACTGGTCTCCCAAACTGGTTTAACTGGTCCAACTGGTCTATCGAACTGTTTGAAGTTGTAGCTCCAAGATTCAGATCACCAGAAGTGTGTTTCCGATGTGTGTTTGTCCGATCGATAGTATTTAGTATAGGCATATAGAGACGCGTGTAACATCCCCTATTAACTTCGATTATACAGTATAATATATACGTCTATTTGTTTTTACTTATAAGTCAAAGAACTCTTGGAGGGCTAACAGGATGTGATAATTGTTAAGCCTAATTTCTGTGGTGTGTTGGTGACCTTCCACTCCTTGGCTGAAGCTATATATCTTGGAATTATGCGATTACCAAATCAAGGGAATGGCATTGACCATAATAATATCGACAGTTAACAGATATAGCATGCATTATATAAAAACAATAGAAATATTGATAATGATACTGTATCAAATCAATATCAATGTAACAAAAACAGTGACAATTCCCACAAGTCCACCGGTTTCAAAAGCAGAAGAATCGTAAATTTTGTGTGTCAGCACCATTACTGACATGTAAAAAATACATTATTCTTTAATTTATCCCACATAACTCTCATGACGTTTTTTGACAGTTCTTTAACTTTTTGTAGTCTTCATATTTATTTTATTGTTTCTAGTAAGTGCAGCAAATTACGGTACATTTTTCTTTGGAGGCATTTCAAAATTAATGATAGTAAGGCTTAACCTTCTTTATGTAATCCTTAGTTAGGCCGAATCTTGAATTTTGGGATAATTTCGATTCTGTTTCTTTAGTAAATTTACTTTTGTTGGTAAAGATTTCCTATTTTGGTTGCTGACTGCCGTAAACTTTTAGATTAAAATTTTTACTTTTTTTTTTATCCTCATTGTGTTTCCTTTTTTTGTTCGTTTTGTCAAATGATTTTTGGATGTTCAAACTTAATCGTTATCAGGCTGACACAGACTGTGTTTAGGAAGTGTTTAGGAACGTAAAGAGTATTCAGTAGGCTACCGTAACACGTCAGGTTGGGCAAAAACATTACTCCTATGAAATAATTATTCTAATGCTTATTTAAGTAATATTCTTCGTAGGTGATAGTATATAATCTTTACCATTCCTCACGTTGTGTCCATTGTTTGTAGATTTGATTTATTGTTACGCATGTTTTTCACGATTGGTAAATATAGTTATCGATTCATTAAAGTTGTAGTTGCAGAACACATCAGTCACGGGGTTGGCGCCAACGAGGAAAAGCGGTTGGAACAATTCGTATTTTCTACATGTAGATTCTAAATCGATTAAATAAGCCTTACATTGTCATATTTTTCGCCTCCTGAACCACATTTTACAAGATTTTGAGCGACGCCGCCAATTTTCTCTCGTCGGGAACATCTCCCTAACCTCCCACCCCTAGTCGGGCAAATCCTGATCCCGGTGCCGCTTCAGTCACTATGACCCACAGTATGTAGGCCTATGGGAAAGGTGTGGGGTTTGTTGCTGTAGTAGGCAGCCTACCTTATAGTTGAAGTGACTTAATTCAAATGTGTCACTCGAGAAAGGGAATGAAAGCTATTTCCCAACTGCACATATGTTATGGTATTAATTTTAATAGCAGAATAGGTACACTGCTGATGATTTATTATGAATTTATTACGTGCTAGCTTTTTTGTCTCCGTACTATGTACAGCAATAACTTTGCAGGACTTAAAAAGGTTTACCTAAGCGCTATTGTGACGCCACGCACAGTTGCATAATTTTATGTATATAATAGTAGATAAAATCATTTTATTGACTAACTTGAATTATTTAATATTCAGCTCTTCTGTTCTGGCTTCATCAGGTGTAATGATTCACAATGTAGACCCAGCATTTTAGTTATATGTATTAGATGCGGGAACATTTTTTGTACAGTACCACAAAATTCCGACTTTTAAATAAATTTTTAAAAAGCACCCAATCCATTTGTAAGTGTGTCTGTTTTCCTAAAAAGATACATTTTAATCAATTATAGTACAATAAAGAAAGAGAGAAAACATTTCCGTATGCATATGTCTATAGCCTACTTTAATTGAGTGAAATCATATGGATACGACTGTATATAGACCTAAATACATATATTATTTAACACTAAACTTTAAAACAGTAGGCATCAGCTACTTTCTGAGTTTTTGGTTTGTAACCCCAACTGCGGATACCAGCGGCAGTGGTATCACCGCATCCTGTGCGGGGCATCCGAATCGGGTATCTGACGCTACCGTCGGATAGCCATCCAGCCGCACAGACGTCCAGTCCAGCTGACCACGCTGCTTGCAGTTGAGCCAGGGTAGCGATCTTGGCGCCACGGTCAATACATGCCTGTTTCGCGTCTTCAAAATTATACGTATATCTGCCATCGGAAACATGAAATACTGATTCGTGATCTGTAATAATAAGATTTTATTTATAATTATTCCATTTCATCCCAGCAAACACAAAACGTCATTATAACATTCGCGAAAGTTGTGTTTATGTTATCTCAGAAAATATCGTTATGGAAACGTTGCAGCAGCGTGTCGAACGTTAATGATTAGAAAGTACCGGTACGTTACACACTTTTTGTACACCAAACTGCAACGCTATTATAAAATAGGATTAACTCTCTTTTATGTATTTGCTTATATTTTTATAGTTTATCTTAAAATAGTTACATGCAAATGCATAAATAGATTAATAAGTAAGTAAGGACATGTTTCTTTTGAATAACGCCAAACACGTGTTTTTTTTAAACGGTTAAATGCCTTTAGAACTCGTTTCTAGTGAAAAGTGCAACTAATAATAAAACACGGTAACGCGAGGATTGGTAGGTGGGCGGAGCTTATAGACGATCACCTACGGAAATTGAAGTTGACCTTAATTCTTGTCAGCTACAGCGCTGCGAAAAAAGTAAACAACACACGTTGTATGGACAAAAATTATGGTAAGACTAACACATGTCATCCTGTTGGTTTCATTTTTTTCTTCGCCCCGTATTTCCCGCAAACGAACAATCGAACCAACAAAGAGGTTGTTCTGAACGTCATCGATCCTAAAACGAATGCGTGTTAAAACACATTTTTACAACGCATTACTAACCGTGTTTTTGTTTTTTGGACCGTTTCTGCTGGGAAAAAACACGTATTTTTGATAACCGTTTAAAAATACGTGTTTTTTGCTCAGCAGAAACAGACCCTAAATGAATAAATAAATAAATATATATTTATATGATCTTCCTTTTAAATTCCCTCGTGACATTTTGCATCACATATTGATGTCATACATGAAGAGCAATTTAAACTTTAACATGAGTAGACGTATAAACGTTTATTGATCAATGATGCTCAACGGGAATTCTGTGAAACCCGAATTCAACGTGAACAAAGACATTGGTATGGACTGTGGTTTGATTCAACAACTTTTGTCAACTAATTCTTTTTAAGTAGGTTTCGAAAGAACTCAGATTTGTTCGTGCAAACAGTACACTTTTAAAATCTTAGGCTACCAGAATTGGAATGATAACATCCATAACTGTATTTTATTTTCCTTCTTCCGACAAGTTAACATCAAATATAAAATTAAATTAAAAGATTGAAATAAAAATAATATTGTTTACAAAAAAAAATAAAATAAAAAATACAGGAATTGCCAAAATAGGCCTATCAGTAAATATTTAAAAAGTATTCCTTAATTAATAGTCGTCAAAAGTATAAAAGTGAAAATTTTAAATTAATTATAATAAATTTGAGATGTCCAATCAATGAATCTTCATAAAGGAACATTGCATTAACAATTCACGTATATTCGTCGAATTTAGAAATATTTTTGTACGATTGTCATAAGGCCATGTTAAAAAAAAAAGTTGTTGATCGTCCCCTCCCTACTAAAAAAAAAAAAAATCACCAGACCAATTTTTTTATTTTTCATCAAAAAACCTCCCTCCCTACGACTTTTTATTTTTAAAACAGACGATCAACAACTTTTTTTTACATGGCCTAAGTATGAAAAGAGAACTTAATGGAGCTTCCGCTAAGCCCCGCCCCTTAGATATCGTTGCTATGGTCCTACAAAGCAATAGAGTAATGTACGTAAACACGTGTTTTTGTAGAACACGCGAGTATCCCTGTTCTAATTAGTCAATTGATAAGTTTGATTGACACACTGGAAAGGTCAGTTATCATAAATAAAATATATATAATAATTTTATTCTCGTGACAATCACCATAAATATTAAAAATGTGTCTGTAAGATTCCAATTCAAGTAGTATTTATCTTGGCGGCTGTAGGCCTACTTTTCCTTTCCGACTCCGATAGGCCTATATAAACAGATCATGAGGTCAGCAGATGCCCTGCCATTTTATTGACACCTGGCAAGCATGTTAGGCTTATACTAATGTACATACTTACATTTTGTGCATGTACACCCCTTGACATCGTCCAGCTTGTCGTTTATTTCATTTGTTATGTCAAGGATTTCCAGAACTTGAGATTGTAACTCACTATTAGGCATTTCAACCTCAAAATTGAATTCTTTCACTGTACCCGTCACTGTACAGTCGGCCTGGGGGAAAAATAATTAAATAGAACTTGTGAAGATTGTATGTCCAATACATACACTGTGGAGGGCTTCCCTCCCCGTGTGGAGAGGTGAACCCCCACCCCCGGTTGGGGAGAAAACACAGTTCATCAGGGAGAAAAAAAAATATATTTTTTGCACATTAGTAGACTATAAAATCGATTAAATAGGCCTTTGAAACCCCGAAATTATCATAGTTCAAGGAAAACTAAAGAAGTTATGTCCTCATTGTATGACTACCTATTAAGGGGACATTCACGTTTTTGGTTAGTTTCTTCTTAATAGAGGTATCCTTATTCAGGGGACACCCCTATTTTTTGGTCCCTAAGATGTCCCATTAATAGGGGTTCTACTATATATATATATATATATATATATATATATATATATAATAAAAATTACAATATAAATTAAAAT
>NW_022735649.1:199045-216114 GCF_011630105.1 Anneissia japonica | reverse complement strand
TTAACTTTTTACCTTTATGCTGACGATACCACCATTTTCTGTTCAGATTCTAACCTTGTTTCTCTTTTTCACTCCATTAATCATGAATTAAAAAATGTCACCGAATATTTCAATGTTAATAAACTTTCGGTTAATGTTGAAAAATGTAACTTCATGCTGTTCGGAAGCCGCCATAAATCTGGATTTGACTAGATCGGTAGTATTTATATAGGAGACCACCCAATTCCACATGTTTAACACACAAAATTCTTAGGTATTGACCTCGACCATGAACTTAATTTCAAAAATCATATAAAAGAAGTTGAACTGAAAATAGCAAAAAGTATTGGTATTATTTATCGTCTCTCTTTCTTTCTTCCAAGTCATATACTTCTCTCTATTTATTCATCCCTTGTTCTTCCTTTTATTAGTTACTGCAATATTATCTGGGCAAACAATTACAAATCCAACATTGAACAAATTTACAAGCTCCAAAAAAAAAGCTGTCTGTATAATTTCAGATGATCCGTTCCTTGCTCACTCAGCTCCACTTTTTCTTGCTTTGCATCAGTTGTCTGTTTTCGATATAAATATTTTACAACAATGTATCTTTGTTTATGAAGCTACCGATTCTCTTCTCCCTGCTAACCTTTGCTCCTTTGTTAAAAACTCAGATTTACATCCTTACAACACCAGAATTTGTGACAACCTTCACCTTCCTCTACCCAAACTTACCATACTCCAACACAATATTCGATATAGTGGTTCCAAACTTTTTAATGAAATCCCCCTTGAAATAATATCGGCCCCTTCCAGGAAAATTTTCTCTTTTAAGGTCAAGAAATATCTTTTATCTAAATATGCTTAAATCAAATCAAAATCAAGGTTTATTTTTCTAATACCATTATTGTAATATTGATAAATTTTTGCCTAATCATTTCTCCAATTCCCCCCTCTGCTTTCTGTTGTATCCGTGTTTTGTATTTGTTTCGTTTATGTATTTTTTTCAAAGAAATAAATGCTTTCGTTATTATATGGGTCGCTCGTTACAAGTGCCACTTGATGAATGGTTTTTCCTTTCATCATTTGGCGTATACTTTTTGAGCAGTGCCCTCTTTCACACAAGTCTTCTTTTTTCTTTTTTTTTTATGAAATCCGACTGTTCAATATTTACCTTTTGATATTATATTGTATTGTGTGAAGAAATAAATGTTTATTTGAAATTGAAATTGAAAACAGCAAATGAACTTATCCCCTGATAAAGCAAAAAAATGAACAATGATATTAGCACTAAAATTGCCGGATTATATTTATTACGTTAGCTTTTAATCAAAATTGGAATAATAAAATATTTTTAAAATCTCTGGCATATTAACTCAGCACGTCTTTAACGGTTTTTATATTGTTTTTAATTTTCCGCAAATTACAAGATAGCAATGTCTATTCTATTGTGCAGTGGCTGATTCAAGGGTACCAGGAGTTCGCACCCAAGCCCCCCCCCCACCAATTTTTTAAAGTAAAAAACATTAAAGAAAATTATATTACATATACTCAGCACATCTTTAATGATTTTTACTTTCTTTTAAATTTTCCGAAAATTAATATCGTGCAGTGGCGGATTCAATGGGACACAGCCGCCCCTTCCCCTTTTTTTTTGACTTAAAGGAAAAAAAAGAAAATGATGTTATTATACTCAGCAAGACTTTTAATGTTTTTATTTTGCTATTATTTTCTGCATATTGCAAGATACCGGTAACAATGATTTTTTATTATTGTGCAGTGGCTGATTCAAGGGGACCCCAGTTCGCCCCACCTATGTTTTTTTCAAAATTAAAGAAAAAAAAATTATATTTACATTTTAAGTCATTTTAATAGCATTTATTTTACTGCCATTTCCCACTATCCGAGGTGCTATAATCATAAATTTTCTTACCTGGTTTACACCCTCAATCTGTGTATTTCCCTCACTCGGCCCCTCTATATCAAATTCCAAGGTCTGCCACATACATAAGACGATTATTTAGCTTAATCTTGTATCCAAGTGACAAATACCAGATTTGTATTCATTAAATATTTCTGATGAGAAATCACAATATAACATGCTCTGGTCACATCAAGGCTAAATTATGCGAACTCTCTACATTTTAGAGTACCACAGAACCTCACAACCTCATAAGAAATTGCATCATGCCCAAAATGCTGCTGCTCGCGTGCTTTGTAGAGTGAGAAAATATGATCATACGCTTAATAATTATTGTCGAATTGTATAGCGCATATTGTAGGGACCTCTTATGCGCTTACATTATTACCCCGGTCACTGGATCAAGCATATATTCCATAATGTTGCAGCTGTAATCAGCGGAGGTTGCGTTTGAACCTACCAGGTACCCACTTGTACTCCTGGGTGGAGAGACAACCGTAGATAAAGTGCCTTGCTCAAGGAAACAAGCGGTAGTTTCGAACCCCCGACCTCAAGGTTTGGAGTCGAAGCCACAAACGATGCGCCAACCAAATCTACGGGCTACTACCGGTATAATACAGACGATGGCATATAATAAGATGCTAGAATACTAACATGGAAAGCAATAAATGGATTGGCACTAGTTTATATATCACATATGGTAATTCCTTACAACACTCGTTCAAATTTACGGTCATTAAACAAGCTTTTATAAAATATTCCAAGGACCCATTCTTCGCACAGTGACCGAAGTTTCATTTCATCTGTACCAAACCTATGGAACAATCTGCCTCTTAATAATCGGTCAGCTGAAACATTGCATAAATTTAAAACAGAACTGAAAAAAAAAAACATCTTTTGATTGTGCCTTTCAATATTGGAATTTTTGTAGTATAGAGAATTAAAGTGCTTCTAAATAGGGAAATAGATTTTGGTGCTATACAAATATTGGATTGGACTGGATTGGACTTTTAGATTTAGCGGAATATAGATGATTACAAGTAATTCTGGTCATTTGATGAGGACACCACTCACATCAATCTAATAACATTTGCTCAAACTTAGGTCACAATTACAAAATAATACTTGAATTCGTTTTTGTTGACTCAATTTGTTAAATATAGTATTGTTTGAAGGTTAGCATGGCGAAGTAATAGCATATGTTTTGAAGCTTGCGGTACACCACGTAGGTAGTTCTGAAAAGAACTGTTGTAATTGAAAAAGTCTCGACGTTTCGATTGAGATGCTTCATCAATCGTCTTCAAGAGAATACGTGGTGTATTGCAAGCTTCAACATATATGTTGTTAAATATAAACAATTTAAAAAGGTAATTTTAAGTTCCACTTCTGGGCATCGTCCAAAATACTGAAAATGTTGGAACCTCAGCTTCAACAATGGTGGGATTGACGTAGTACGTACTCTCTCTTTCAGCACCCACTATGGACATCAAGCTACAACTCTTGTTAACAATGTCACAGTAGGTTTTCGTGTTTTTATTAACAGAAAAACCTTTACTGTAAGTACTGAAAATTGGCCGGAAAATGATTTATTTTTTAGCAATGCTGAGTGGGACGGATCATATATTTATTCTGCAATTTTAATGTAATTTTTTTTTCAAATAATGTTATAGTAAGGCCTATACATCATTTTATTGTCCTGATTGTGCTGTGGTTTCGTATTTCGATTTGTAATTCTTAGTTCTTTTGTTAGTTAAGGACTTTTTGATGTTTGATGTTAACCTAATTCGCAATTCAGCCTCTTGGCTTCCATCTCTCTCACTGTTCGTAGGCCTTATAGATTAAACGCTCAAAATGTCATACTTTTGTCACAAGGTTAGCTTCTATATTCGAAGTTAAAAAGAAAAATTATTACATTTGTGTGCGAAGAGGTAATGTTTTATTTTTAAATTTGTGGGTGTTATCATTTTTGTGTATTATTATTTTTTGAATTTTATATGTGAATGAATAAATGATACCGACCAATTAACGTATGTATACTTGTATATTTACCTTTACTGTATATTTGTAATACGTCGTATTCTGCTGTATTTTAAACATTTTTAATATTATTATTTTAAAGTACTGTATATTGTATATTTCAATTTTTCCTGAAATTTGCAATAAATTCACCTTGCATCTTGTCTTCTTATCTCAATTTGTAACAATTAAAAAAAATGTCCTTTATATTACGGTATGTTAATTATTACAGTCTCTTATGATTTTCTATGGTACTAATATATAATAATAAAATAAAGATGAACATTTGTTTTTATAGGCCTGTATTTAATATTTTTAGCAGAATCTTATATTGCATGACTTATGTATTAAAATTGGGTCTACATGATTGTATAGTTATAAATAACGATTTTCCATGATGAACAGTCCTCTACAAAATAAAATATCTGACGAAGAAACATCAATCACATCACACACACACCAAAAAAAAAAGAAAGAAAAAATTCTGCGAATTGGCTGTCGGCGAAACGTTTAGTCGGCAAAACGTCCTGTAGTCAATATTCGGTGTCGGTGAATGTCCTTTCGGTCAACTGTCTATGGCGGCCAAACGTCCGTCGGCAAACTGGCATTCGGCGAAATGTCCTAGTATACCACCTTAACAAACTTAATAATATGGCATAAAGTCTCTATTCTGCACGTCATACCACACTTCTTTAACGATTTATCACAAATTCAGGGGAAAATGTATTTAAAATTATAGAAGAAATTGGTTGTATTAAAACTATAAAAACGGTGATGCAGTAACTTGAGTCATGAGAAAGTACAGTATTTTCTTGAAGGCCCTACATATTTCACTAACGAGTTACTAAAAATTGATCAGTTAATGAAATGTTTGTGTAGGTCTACATAGTTCGTGTGCTCAAAATAAACATAGGCCTACATTGAAACTCAAATTGGCTTTACTAATAATATTTTTGCTTATGTACCTTATCATCAACAAACACTCCCTGAAATCGTTTTAAAACAGCTTAAAAATGCTCAGATCGTCGGAGCGGCGTGAGTGACTATACCAGTTGGCTACGGATGGGGGGTGGTTCACCGGCCGCTTGCGCTTGGCTTGACCATACAGTTAAAAATAATTCTTGTACACATTCCCATTGTGACAAACACAACAACACACGTGTTTACGTCGAGTCCCTTTTCCTTGGATCAAAGCAACAACAAGTGGCGGACAAAAAGCCAAAGGTTCCTTGTGTTTCTCCTTTATAATATTGCAAAACTAACAAAGTGATTCTTTTAGTTAATTTCAAACTTTTCGAGAATCTAAATTTTCATAAGAACATAATTTATTAGTAATTTAAATGTTCAGTAATTTAGTGTAAGCCTTTCTAAGGCAACTCGACTACTTAGAACTACTTTAGTTTTATAAAGTTGATAAGTTATTTTGACCTCAGTATTTTAATTATTGTGTTTTTATGGAGTCTGTAATGAGATAATCTTGTTCATGTTGGAACGTTGTATATACTATAATTAGGCTTATGTCGATGCTTGTGTAAATTCCTATTCTCAATATCATTATTCATAATAATGTTATGTATTTATGTTGTGCGCATATTGGCCCATGATATCGTATAAAACAAAAAAAAAAAGAAATTGAATTGAATTGAAAATTTTAAAAATATTGTTTGAGCAGTATAATACAAGCAAAACAATAATACTATTTTGAAGGGGTTGCATTTCTGCATATAGGCTAAACTTAGGAATAGGAACGTTTTCAGAATGAAAATAAACGTAACAAAATCAATTGTGTTTACAAAATGATAGGAAAGTGGTAAAGTCACGGATAAATATGAAATAACCTGATGTTAATTGTTAAATCGCCGATGCTAGTAATACTTTGAAAGATTTATCTCAATTTAGAGGAGTTTAAAAATTAGATTCCATCTGTCTTGGTCGAATAGTGTAAATTGAATGTTGGGTTGGCTTCAATGTCTTACTGACTTTCAAACACAAAAACTGGACAAACCATTTTATTATAAGCTCGCCGTCTATTAATTACAGCGTAGTAAAAAAAAAACGACAACCTATTTTACCTCAGCCTCAATGTACTTATTTTTTCCTTATAATTTAAGCAATTCAGCCTCACGGTTCTGATAAAATGTGTTCTAAAGGTGTATATGCTTTTGTTTCTAAATTATATACACGATGATTTATGCGGCTGCGTAGGTGGTGAGAAACGGGCCCCAGTGCAAGATTATTGCCGGGCCCTTTGATATGAAGTCATTTTTAATTATTATATTTAGATCTTTTTATGAATGGGCCCCTAAATGGCTGCACTCAAGGGCGCAGATCTGTTTTTGAAGGTTGGGGTGGGGGGTGGGGCATTCCGTGAGACTACACCCACCATGGTTGGTGCTGAGGCGCGAAGTTTTGTGGAAACAGTACTCTCTATGACCTGAAATGACACTCTTATAAACATTCATCATATCACACTTATAGTCAAAATGAAGCTTCATTGTTTTTGATGTAATTACTATTCTTTACCTAATTCATGTGCCGAAAACCAATACTATCTTTACACTTTTTTTTCTCTCATACTTCTAAAATTATAATAAAGGCATGCGCACTCAAGTCGTGTCTAGGTAATTTTTTATATTTGTGGGCAAAGATACCGGTATCTTGCTATAAAAAGAAAGATGTAGCCCTGTATGCCTACAGGGCTCTTTCGTTAAAACCTGGGTCATTTATGCAGTTCATTTCAACAATTTTCAGGCATAATTTTTGACTTAGGATAGGATAGTCAGACGCTATTTTCAATCGAGCTCTTGTGAGATCTGTTCCAGCAAGCTCTCAATTATGGGAGCTTCAAAGTGGTGGAGAACGGAACGATGAAAAGGGTTCCTGTGCGTTTATTTTCATTTTTGGGTAGGCCAACTGTTCGGATTTTATGATGTGATTCCATTTTTCAAGTTATTTTATGTGTAAGGCGATTAGAAGCATAGTTTTGTATTAAGCGCTCTATAAGACTATTATTATTATTATTATTATTATTATTATTATTATTATTATTATTAAATAATAATAATGATATTATGAGATCACAGTGCCGCCGAAAAGTGGTGGTTGGGCAAGGTAAAATTTAAGGGGGAAATATGCTGGGATGGCCTGAAGTGGGAGTGGTCGAGAGTCGCTTAAAATGTCTTGAAAGTGGTCCAGGGGCGAAACCCCTCGAAAAATATGACAATTTAGGAGTTTCAGAGATTTATTTAATTGATATTATAGATAGATAGTCTACAAATATGTAGAAAATACATAACATTTTTTTCTCCCCGAGAAATTGTGGTTTTTCTTCTTTTTTAGCGGGGGGGGGGGGGGGGGGGGGGGGGCACAATAGGGAAAAGAAAATTATCTGTGTAAGTGCCCCCCCCCCCCCGCTGGCGCCGCCACTGAGTGTCGGGGGGAAATGCTATGCATGCGTCAAAACCCACCTCAGTCTCATGGTTGGGGCTGAGGTAAAAAAAATGCATGTAGGAGGCGACTCTAGATGGTAAACCTAATTTGTTATAATTGTTATAAACAAAAGATATTAATGTTTTTGGTGGTCCCTCCCCTCACACACACACACACACACACTGTAAGCTGCAGTTTTTATTTGTTGGCCGTAAAACATTTAGAACGTCAGATTGATGTTGTTGGTTTTTTTTTCTTCTTTTAATTTGTAAGTTTCGGCGAAATTGCTCCAATTCGGCAACTGGTATTTCGGCCCTCTTGGCTGGACCTTTCCCTGAATCCGTCGGAGTCTCTTCGGGGCCCCTATGTCAGGGATCCGCTGATGTGGACCTGGCGCACGAAATCACGTCAGGCGCGCGCATCTGCTGCCTGTGTGGTAAAATGACAAAAACAAAAAATATCCCCTCCTACCTTGCACTATATTACGGTAACCGGGCCGAGGGAGAGAACATGTTGGGGGGTTGGGGGTTGGGGGAATGTAAGTATCACTAGAAAATACCCATATAAAGACGGTCAGGTAGTTAATGCATGGTTTGGTTGCTTTAAGTGTCACTTAGCTACCACAAATTATTTTGTTCTGAAATTTGATGCGGCCAATCTGAATAAAATGACCATTGTTCAATTCAAGGCCATAATCGATGATATAGGCCTTTATCCAAATCCGAATTTGTAGGCATATATACATTGTTTTAATCGATTTTTAACATGTTATGTGTAACGTCTATACGTAAATAGGCCTATGATGGGTAATCATTTGTTTAATTCTTTATTTATTGCCATGTTTTAGGGTGGAGACGGATTATTGGAGGGTGGGTGAAGATGGAGCTAAGAGGGTGAAGAACAGGATATATAACATTCTGTTAAGATGTACTGCGACATTCTGCAAGGGGTTAGAATACGAACCGCTGCCATCTACAAAGAAATGACACGATAATTGTAAGATGGTGTGAGACTCGGCTTTTGTTTTAATGTATTAAAGTAATTTATACACTGTTAAAACATTCTAAGAATCGAAGAAATTTTCAACTTTCTTTGAGACAAAACATAATACTCTAAATTCCTTAAAAAATCGTTAAATACGAGCCATTTAATAAAATGTAATACATAAATTATCCAATAATGGTATGATTCATGTTCAGTATATGCTGTCATGAAATTTGTAACATTTAGTATTTGTATGCCATTTTGTGTGTTTACTATTTAAAAAAAAACGTATAAACTTCTAGCTCCTAAAAATCGTTTACTTAAAAAATTCCTGTGGGGGCACGTCGGGTTTCAGTCACATACTCAACGATTTGTTGTGACAATGAACGAGCAAACCGCGCGTGGTTGGTGGGTTGTTTTTGTCGGAAAAATATTCTCGGTGAATTGATTCTCGAATGAGATAACGAAATCTCTCTAATGACTCAAGCTACTACATGACCGTTTTTGTATTTTTAATAAAACCAATTCTTCTAATTTCAAATACATTTTCCCCCGAATTCGTGATAATTCGTAATCACGCATAACTTGTGCTAAATGCGACAAATTTTCACGTTGACCAATGCGTATTTTCATACATTTAAGAAGAAATTAAAAACCCACCTTCTTTAAAGTTTATCTTTTTACAATAATTGTAGTTTTAGAGTTTTTAAGTGTTCTAGAGTACTTAATTTAGTGTTTTAGAGTATTTAAGTGTTCCTTAAAGTCGCAACTCCCTTACTTGAGCCGGCGTTGCCACCTTAGCAGTGCACGGTAGTAGAGCCGAGGCTTATCCAAGGTGGAACCTACCGGAGCCCAGCATACTGTCGCCGGAGTACCTGCGTGTAGTGGTGGTGTCGCCGTCTCAACAACAGGAGTGTGCTTTTTCGTGCTGCTGTTTGGTTTTTTCCTTCCTTGGTCTGCCTGTTTTTGAAGGCTTTTTTTTTTTTACTTATTTTTATTTATTTATTTATTTGTTATAATTTTATATTTGTTTACTTATTAATATATTTATTTAAATTATTTATTTATTTATTTTTATTTATTTAACTTATAACAAATATAAAAAAAAATATTCTAATTAATATAGGCTAATTAATTTAAGATATAATATAATTTTATTTTTTTATAATTTATGGTCCTACCTTTTCTTCGGCGCCTTGAGACGATTTTATTGTGGAAGGCGCCGCACTACAAATATCCCACCATTATCATTACCATTATTTGCAAAATGCGTGTTTCATCCAAAATCACTTTGAACCGTCCCGCACGATGCGAGACGGTTAGTAACTATGTTAAAAAAGAAAAAAAAATTATTTTTTTTAAATTTTTAACTTTTTTCCTCTTGTTGTTTGTCAATGGTACGTGTGTGTTCTTTTATATTCTTTGTTTTGATTTTCGTTGGGATCCCGTTATATGAGCCATCGTTATTAGTTAGTCTCTGGCGTGAAATACATTTTCATGTTTAGTTTTGAATAGAAAGCTTAAACCTGAATATAAAAAGCAGGCTAAGAAATTAAAAAAAATATTGAATGTACAGACTCCTGCATTTTTTTTTATGAAACTTTTCTGCGACAACAGTCTGGTTCATGAAGTCTACATACAGAAGTTGAGAGACTTTCTTACAAAGGTCAGAGGTGACATAATGTGTAAGTGGGCGAAAGAAGTGTTTTGATTTTTCCTTTTATATAAATTCCACTGTTATGAGCTGGAAGTTTCAAAATGATTTGAACACATATTTATGTAAAGATGGATAATTCTAGTTCAGAGAGAAGTCCATCTTATACCGACAGTTCTCCAGGATCATTTGGTCAAATGAAATTTTGGGAAAGCGATGTCTCAAACACAACGAGCCATCGTCGTAAACCAACGTACCCATTGTTCGGTCTTGGTAAGTAAAGTTCCGACTATAATCCATAGATAGGCCTAGGCTGGCCTAGCACAGACCGAGACAGGCCTAGACTAAGTTTAATAATACTTTAGAATATATTAAAATGGTCATAATTTAATATAGAGGAATGATTGAATCAATTATGAAATTATTATTAGACCAAGAAATTAAACTTAAAGCCCCATTCCCGGCAAAATTTCACTAAAAAAAACCAAGATTTTTTTTTTTTTGAAAAGATGCATGCATTACTCTAATTATTATAAATCATGGAAAAATATTGTCATAATTTTTACTTTAATGATAATAATATTATGAACTCACTATGAAAATATAATAGTTACTGTATTAAAAATTATTATCATTATTATTGATCCTGCTAATTTTAAACTGAAACTAATAATCTTCTGTCAGTTGGATTGCCAACAAAAACTGTGTTTAATTATTATATGAAAAATACATAATTTATTAATTTGTAAGATTAAGCTTAATAATTTCCAAACAACATTTCAATTAAATACAAAGTTATTTGGTCTTTGTTACTCCAGTTGTCATTGTCACAAATTTAGTACTAATATACCATATATATATATATATATATATATGAAGTGCTTAGAATCCTTGATGGCATGAAGTACTATTATAAGTCTTAACATATTATACTTGTATGATGTTGGTGAAATTTTTTTTTTTTTCCTGCTAAGTGATATTTGGAAGCCTCAATGAAAAGGTTCATTGACATACATAACTCACCCCATACATTTTGGTTGGTAAAATGGAAACTGCAGCCCTCAAGCTTGAGAAGTGACCTTTTGAAATGTACAAGAATTTTAGGCTGCTGCTTCGTAAAAAAAAAAAACCCACTGTACCTAGTTTTTGTGATTCATGATTGCATTATTTGTTTTTCCAGTTGTCATGGATACAACAGATTTTATCCAATCCGGACGTGTTCTGCTTTGCTGATTATCCATTCCATGGGGTTGTTGTGGAAATATTGAAGGCTCTTCCAGAGGAGGACAACCGAGAAATTGCTAATTGGTAAGTTAGGCAAAATAGATACATTTACCTTTGACCCATCTTCATTCTTTAAAATTATGCTAGTTAATTTAATTTCATTGGATTCTCAGGAATTAAACTTAAAGCCCCATTCCCGGCAAAATTTCACAAAAAAAAAACCAAGATTTTTTTTTTTTTGAAAAGATGCATGCATTACTCTAATTATTATAAATCATGGAAAAATATTGTCATAATTTTTACTTTTACGCAAAAGAATAAAAAAAAAAGGAGAAATACAGACTATTTCTCATAGAATATTACCATTTTCTCGATTAATTCTTCGTTACTAGGCAAATTCAGAGGTTGTAGATCGCATCTGCTGGAATACTCTCGCTTTTACAGTATGTATACTTTATATAGTCAATAAAGTGCACCCTTTCTAATGGGATTAGTTTTTGTATTTCGCTTCTCGCACAATGCGGTCAATCGGGTAGGCCTGAGATAATGTTTGTTTAAGTGTTTAAAATCTCGGTCAGAATCAGTTCTTTAATAAATTTGAAATAATTCCTATGAAATATTATATTTCACAAGTGTCAATACTAGACACAGAAAATATCATGTTGGCCATTTTTATGTGTGATAACAGAACCTAAATGGAGGTAAGGCTAGGCCTAGCCTGGCAGTGTTGGATAGGTTAATCTTTTCGACGCCTACTATATTTCTTCGCAGACCTGTCACAAAATCAAACATGAAAAATTCATCTGCATTTATTTTTTGTATGGAACACAAAAAAAAATCAAATTTCAGTTTTTTTTACATTTTCTTCATGCTTAGGAATGTCTAAATTCAGTTAAACAAGCAATTCCGTACTATATTTATAAATCTTTATTGAACATTATACAAAAATTAGATTTTTCTTTAACAACGAAATTTTGCCGGGAATGGGGCTTTTTAAATTTAGGCCTTGATGAAATGAATTTAGTGTATCTTTGCAGCTGACAGTGACGAAAGAGAATGAAACTATCTCCTTATATTTATATTAATATTAATGGTCTAGGCCTATCTACTAAATATTTCCTGCCTTTATATAAATCATCTTCAGATTTACCATTTTGTTGTAAAAGCAGCTGAATTCAATGTTCAATTATATTAAATTCAATTCCTTGTTTACATCATAAAATAAAGAAAACTAAAACTGTAAAAAAGTAATAT
Organism: Anneissia japonica; assembly: GCF_011630105.1. NCBI lineage: Eukaryota > Metazoa > Echinodermata > Crinoidea > Comatulida > Comatulidae > Anneissia > Anneissia japonica. The sequence goes on along the minus strand of NW_022735649.1, from coordinate 203,653 downwards.
CAAACAGACATTGAACGAAAGAGGTTAGGCCTATTGTTATATTTGTTTATATGTTTTGCTTATTAGGTTTATGGGTTATTTTTCTGGAGTTTCTTGCTTGCTCGCTCGTGTACAGTAAGTGGGAATGTCATCCTGATTTCCAGGAGACTTCCACGTCTGACACGAGACTTGGAACCTCTGTTGTACTTCATGTATGATTGTTAAAAATCCATACAACTATATTCTCTATAATTTCAAATTTCATTTATTCCTATCTTTAAATCAGATTTCTTGAAACTGGTTAGTTTTGTTTTTTCAAGTAAATTTGATTATAAGAATTTTTAATGTAGGGTCAAGTGCTTACCATTATCATATTTTTTTGATATTGTGAATTTGTGTTCAGCCCCCAGTCGGCATAATAATCATGAAATGTGTATGAATTTAAGTGAACCATGAGTATCTACTAATGGTACATACAATCAGTCTATGTCAGTCTAAACTTTAAGAAAGAAAGAAAGTGGAGTTTGGAGCATTGAAAGGCAACATGTGAACTGTATGCTGAGCTGCACCCATCCATGACGCCTGATGGAATGTGTTAAGCAACACGCAAACACATTACACACTGTTGGACATAAAACTACAGCACTCTATTTTTGAAATTGTACAATATAATGCACCTTAAAAAGTATAGATAATAAGTGTAAACATTTTGATGTTCATAATATCCAGTGAACTCTGATTGATTTAAGAATGTACTGCTTGGGGAATAAATCTTTGGAACTTACTTAATTTCTGTTAACACACTATAAGCTCAAATCAGGTTTTTTAATTAAAAGTATATAGAAAAAATAATGACTATTTTGTTAGGCCTACTTGGTGTTTCCTTAGACCAAGTTTGAAGACCATTCAAGGACTGAAATTAATGTATAGCATGTTGGTTGATATTTTCAAGTTTATTTTATTACAGTAGCTTTAACCAAGCAGGTAACTTATAAAGGAAGAAAAATATTTCTCAGGATGGGTCACTAAAATTTATCCATGCATCCGGATTAACTTTTACCTCTACTGACATACCAAACATGCTGTTGCGACTTGCTAATTATGTACTTGTTTTTAAAACATACAGTAAGAGGCAGTGTTAATGGGTTTCTATTTTATTGATTTGGTATATGCACCTAAATTATGGAATTCTTTACCGTTATCTATTTGTGGCTTGCCACCCATTGCTATTTTTAAATCTCAATTAAGGATGTGCCTGAGTCCTGGGATGGCTGAGACACGATTCTGGACAGGGTACATTTTGATAGATGGTATGTTTCCACTAACTTTTTGTACCAATGTTTTTATTTTGATGTGTGTTTGCGTCAGGAAATATAGGAGTAGTGTTTTTGCCCTACCTGACATGTTGACTTACTGTACCAAATACTCTGTACTAAACAAATCAGGAATTGAACCCACAACCTTCAGTAACTTTCCTGGTGTCATTGCTACTACAGTACTAGAGTAGTGTTAGTGACTAGTGTTGAATCTGATCCCCAAATGTCGGCAGTACTGCAATTTGAATAGCATTTTTACTAAGTAAGCGCTGCACGTTGGGAATTGGATTCAACAATAGTCACTAAGCGCAAGCTCGGTGGTCCAGTGGTTATGATGCCATGCTAGTTATCTGGAGGTTGTGGGTTTGATTCCCACCCGAATCTTTACAAATTTTTTTTCCCAAGTTTTTGGGAACGTAAATTTAGTATTCGGTACCAAAACACGTCTGGTAGGGCAAAAATACCACTCCTATAGTAAAATTTGTTTCCATTTTTTGTGTGAGTAACCTACAATTTTTTAAATATTAAATACATCACTCTTAAATCTTATACAATAACTAAACTGTACAGGTATTTACATAAATTTTCACAACAGTTTTTTATTCATTACAATATTAAACAATGCTGTGTTCAGTTTAGGAAGAAAACCTCAACCTTGGTGGTCTTGTGCCAAGAAATCTCTGCCTGTACTGTACAGTAGATGAAATTGCAACATGTGATTCATATTCTTGGTGGTTTTTTTTGAAAGACTTAAATTTTATAAATAATAATTGTATAGTTTAATTCAGTTTCTCATTGATCATAATCAGATAATAGGCAAATTAAAAAATATATGTACTTGTTTAGCAACACCACATCCCAGATTTTTTAATTGCATTCAACAGGGTCAGTGAGTGAATCCCTGGTAGGAGCACAGAAAATCTTGTCTGTTTTGAGCCATTACTGTATTGTAAATTAAAGTTTTACAATTAAAAAGAGTTAATGGGGAAGGCAGTTCGATGCAGCATTTTCCATTCATTCAGGTTCTATAACTTCTTAAAGTTTGAACCATGTGTGCTGTTCTCGACCAGCAGTGCTCAGATATGCTGGCTTGCACTGTTGACTTGTTATAAAGTGTTTCTTGTATTATTATATATATATGTATATATATATATATATGTATATATATATAAATGTGTATATATACACGCTTAGAAGCATCCAGAGGGGGAAACTAAAACAATGAAGGCGAAAGTAGTGTCGCTAAGGGGAAACTAAAGCGACGTTAAGGCGAAATCATAGAGAAAAGAGTTTCCCCCAAGAGCCGAATAAAGGTAGTATACATACATACACACATACATATATACATACATACTCTACATACATACATACATACACACACACACACACATGTATATATATATATATATATATATATATACATACACACACTGTAAAAAAATATGCACTGTGTGTTGTGGCTACGTTTCCTCAATAATAATACTAACATCTTGCATTTTTACACCTTATTCCTCCAGTTTTTAAATATTAAAATTTCTGTATCTCATGCACTGCTCCCCAAGTTTTTCGTCAAACAACTTTTTTCTGTCTTAGAAAAATCAGTTCTACAACATATCAAAACATTTTTTTCCTCCGGAGCCTGACTTTAAGGAACAGTCAAGGAATATGTTTGTGTCTGTGTGTCTGCTCAGTGTTTTAAGGTGATGCTGTTGCGGGTGCCCGGGGCCAGCCCATATTTCCAATACACAGGTTAGTGAAGACAAATAAAGAAACTACTATAAGGCTTAAAGAATTGTAGTGGTAGATGTGTTTCTCCCACGTACTTTATAGTTTGGTAAATTTAGGTGGGTTGGGAAAGAATAGTTTGCAATTTAGAGAATTCCAACTTTAGTTGATAACAGTTTATGTTGGATTGAATAGATTCCCCATGTGCCTCTAGAGGTCAATGTTTTGTGATGCCAAAGATTTTACCATTCTTGTTCGGATGTACAGATTCCTTTTCTGTGCCTCTACATGAATTATGCCTTCACTTGAGCCTGTTCATTGCTGACTGATCTTAATTGCGGTAGATGCTTCCAGGCATTGAGCATCTACTTTGTGATCCTTTCAATCACACGCTTAACAATTTGCATATGAAGTTGATCTTTATAGCCACAATATAGGAGTTTGGTGTTTTTATCACAATTTAGTGTTCAACCTCAGTAATATAGAAGATTGAATAACTGACCAACTTTTCTTTGGTTTGTTTGCAAACAAAAGCTTTTAAATCTGTCCGTCAAGGGACACCAGTTGTACTTTTTACACCGTGAATGATAATAAAAGGCTACTATTTTATTTGTATTGTTACATTTTGTAAACTTTGTGTGGTGTTTTGATAGATTTATAGTATTCGTGCATTAATAGGAAACTTAGTAACTTCAAACATACTGTAATCAACATACAGAACATTATCAGCATGCACTACACTGCAGGCTGTACTTAACTACTGCTGGCAGCTTCTGGTTTCAGTGCTTTCTGAGAAAACTAAATATAGATTGGTAAAGGGAAAGAGTCTATAGACTATCTGTTATTAATGTGTTACCCTGTGGATATCAGATCCATGTTTCTTAATAAGTAATAATAATAGATAGATCTAGTGCTCTACCGGTGTAACAATTACTGGGTATTAGATGTGCTTTACTGTATATGAGGAATGTGATGTTTGAGATGAAAAAGAACATTGTTTCTCCAAAAATGGTTACTGCAATCTTCATTTCTTCTAAATAGTTACTACTGATACTGTTATTTACTTAATAAAGTTGGAAAATTCACCACACAAACCTCAGATGACTTTGAGGAAACATTCAAGAAATATATTGTATATTTTCTGTGGACCTACCCAGGAGCTGCCATTTAAGTTCCCTTTTGATAGGATAGGATATACAGGCCTAGCACTTCTGACACTGTTACAGTATTATGTTGAAGAGCAGATTGGAATTGCCTTAATAACAAATTGTTCTTAAAGAGAAAAAAAAGAGATGAGTTTATAAAATAAGTCAAAGATAAATAACAAACAAGTTAAATTACAGTTTATACTACTGTATACAAACAAAACAACACAGTTAACTTCATACCCTACAGTAATGCATGTCTGAATTAGCATTTGGAAATTCTGTGCAGTAGTGGTTCTTATACCCGATTCACACGTACAAAAATCTTACCAAATGTAACAAAATGTAACCAAAATTAACATTTTACGGCACGTGTGAAAGTACCTCCGTGTAATATCCTTGTAAAATCTCGGAGCGTCTCGGTATGTCTCTTATACACATCT
>NW_022735649.1:143085-198979 GCF_011630105.1 Anneissia japonica | reverse complement strand
TGCGCATGCGCAGGGATTTCAACACAACAACAATCTGCTGTTTCACGGGGTTCTTTGAATTTTCTTCCTTCTGCATACGATTCTGATCCACTAGAAATAGATAGGCCTAGTTTTAAATGGTTACTGCAATCTTCATTTCTTCTAAATAGTTACTACTGATACTGTTATTTACTTAATAAAGTTGGAAAATTCACCACACAAACCTCAGATGACTTTGAGGAAACATTCAAGAAATATATTGTATATTTTCTGTGGACCTACCCAGGAGCTGCCATTTAAGTTCCCTTTTGATAGGATAGGATATACAGGCCTAGCACTTCTGACACTGTTACAGTATTATGTTGAAGAGCAGATTGGAATTGCCTTAATAACAAATTGTTCTTAAAGAGAAAAAAAAGAGATGAGTTTATAAAATAAGTCAAAGATAAATAACAAACAAGTTAAATTACAGTTTATACTACTGTATACAAACAAAACAACACAGTTAACTTCATACCCTACAGTAATGCATGTCTGAATTAGCATTTGGAAATTCTGTGCAGTAGTGGTTCTTAATGAACTTTTCTTCACATATGATGCAGATAAATCCAAAAGTTATGATACTGTCAGTACACCCATGGGCGTAGGCTGATTTTTGTCTGGGGTGGGGTGGAGGGGCCTTTGGTTGCATGAAGGAGAATGTTGAACTATCCCTATTCCAATGAAAACTTAATGGTCATTTTTAGTATTAATACAGCTACAGATTAATTTTATTGTCCAATAATTTGGAAATTACATTGCTCACTTGCTATATAATTAATTAATTATCTTCTTGAATACTTTAAATTAAACTCCCTTATCCCAGCTGGGTAAAATGAGTACTTGTAACGGTCCGTGTGCGTACCCACCCACTGTCCTCATTCTACCACTTCTGCCAATGCAGGAGCCTATCATATACGCGTGGAGCGGATGGCTGTTATCCTCTAAGATATTTTTAAAAACAATGGCAAGCCAGTATGAGTCCAGTGACTGCACAGGCGAACCAATAACCAATAACTCTACCCAGTACCCTTTCTATTCTCTCTTTATCCCCTTTACTAATATTCCCAGCCCACCCTAACATACAATACCCCAAACAGAAAACATCACCGATACGTAGAACATCAAACATAATGTCCTGCTTAACCCCAAAATAACCTAGTTTTCCAAAGACAGTAGAGTCTACTATTTAATTTCTTAACTGAGTAATTTCAGAGTAAATGGACATGATATCCTAACATTTTCTTGGAAAAATAGAATATAGATGATCTTGGCTAAACTCTGTGGAACAAAACATATGATATCAATGTTTTGGAAAAGGGGTATTAAAGATAGTTAAATTATCTTTTCAAAAGAAATATGCATGTTTGTATTTTAATACACTACAAATCCTATTCCAACAGACGAACAGGATTTTGACATACATTTGGGTCAATGACTTTCCATTGTGGATGCACCAAAAATAAAATGCATGATTACCAATTTTTTTTTTTTTATTTCTTACTGTATATATTCAATAATTTGATAAACATTTAAAAGTAACAGATATATTTCTTTTTTAGGAATATTGGGCCATTTTTAACTTCCTAAATTTTTTGACATACAATGTTACGTCTGTTACAAAAACCATCAAATCGCATATTTTTTTAATAAAAAAGGGTTTTATTTTTCTTTCTAGAGTTTTATCTTATTAGTTTCCAATATATTTCTTATAGAAATCATGAATCCATCCTTATAATACAATTAAAAAAAAAATATTCTACATCTAATTTTAGACATTTTTGTATGGTGAAATATGGCTAAAAAGTATGTCAATTTATCAATATTTTTTAATGTGAATTGTGTGATCATGAAATGATTTTTAGTATGTATACTCATTGATATGATAATATAAATGTAAAAATATTTAATTTTAAACAAGAAAATCTTTAGTTATAGCTTCCTAAAAAATATTGCTTGGAGCATGTCTATTTACTGTGAAATTGCTCAACTACAAAATCAGTTCTTAATCCACTTTTGTGGAACTAATTTGCTGGCATGGGAGGGGAAATCTGTATCCTCCTTCCCACCCCAGCCTACACCCATGACACCAGGAGACAACCCCATATTTGAAATTTAATGCACCCTTCAGTGTATTAAAATAGTGCATACTGTAATGTACTGATTTCTTATGCACAAGCTAGTAGGTCTACAGTATAGTCTGCACACAGGACCAACAATGTTGTTGGCAATTCTATCTATCTTTCCACAGAATAAAGATTACTGTAATATGGAACTGGAATTATAATGTACAGCAGATGCAAGGTTTTACCTTTTTAGATTTTGAAACTGTTTAATTTTCTGCTTTCATGATTTTGATGAACCCTATCTCTTGTTTTCATCCAGGTGTTTGCTGCTTCTCAATTGTTCCTGTGTACAGTCCACGTTTTGTTGAATGCATCAGTGAATATGATAATTTGTGCTTTTATCAACTGAATTTAGAAATCTTTATGTATTGTTATAATGCATAAACCTCAAATGCAATAGGCAAAGATCATGTATTGTTGTTTACAAGATAACACTGTAGATTGTACTATTATCACAAATACTGTCAAAGAAATACTGTATCTTGTAGTTACAGTATTATTTACTTATGTGATCCACCACTTCTACATTTTAGAGCCGGAGCCGAAAACCTGTTCAACACTATACACCACAATTAGGTGTCCGTTGAGTTTTTCTTTTGATTCTATATGGCTTTGGATTGCTTGAACTTTGAATAACAGCATGTACAGCAGAACATTACTGTAATTCACTTTTAAGAAGTTATTGCTTTAGCAAAAAGTTTGAAAGTCTACAATATTCTAGTATAAAATCTGCTTTTTCCCATATGGAATTACCGATATCTCCAGTATGGAAAGTCAACGGGATAGACCACAGATAACTATCCATGATTCACAATATGTTGTGAAGTTGTCTACTACAGGTAAAAATTTTATCCAAAAAGGAAGAGAAAGAAGTTCAGGGAAAAACGTCATGGAGTTTACCAATTAGGATATAAACTTTAAGACCTATGTTTATGTGGATAGTATCTAGGCTAGACATCTAGTCTAAGCCTGCAGGCTAGTCCTCATCAGCAGTTAGCCAAAACAAAATCGTTTAAATACATTTTTTTAATATGCACATACGTTGGTGTTATCAAACATAAGAAAATTCCATAAAGTTTAGAAGTTAGCCTAACCCTCTACTCGTGTTTTACAATAATTGCAAACTCTCTCATAATCATTTCACAACTTGTTGTGCACCAACCATGGCTGCGTTTATCTGTCCAATATTTTACATGTTCCTGTAAGGGGTTGTTGCTCATCAGCATCCTTCTGTCCTTGGGTAACAACAGATCAGCTCAGCATTAGATAGAAATGATTTTACATTGTATCAGAAAACATGTAGTAATTGTAAGCGTAATTCAATGTTTGCCATATGTTTTTCGTGACTTAAAAACTACATTGTACATTGAGACAACTGAATATCCTGTTTAAAATTTAAATTATTTATAGTAAAAAATAAGCATAAAATGTTTACTTTCAAAGTGCTGTATGAAATAAAGGGAAAGGGAGGTACTGTAAATATTATAAATGATAATTATGTTATATTACAAAGATTTTGGCTAATAGTATTAACCTTTGTTTCTTGAGTGTGACCATATGAGTACAGAACACCTGATAAAATATTATTCTGTCAAGTTTACAATTAAGATATTGGATAGGGATTATTACATTACTTTTTTATTAGTTCTTACTAATTTTATTATAGACATACATTTTTTTGGCAGTAATCTAGTTGGTTTTTTACTTTATTTAAAACAAACTAATGATGTATCTCAGTACTGTTAGCCCTGATGTCAGGCAGGCCTACTGTACTGATTAACTGTGCGCCAACAACAGGGTTCGAGTAATGATGTCACAGAGATTGCAACATTTGTTTGAGTAACAGACAATTATAAAATGAAACCAGTTGTTCAATACCTGCATCACTTTGCTCAGTGATTGGCTCTTTTGTGAAGGGAAAAATGGGTGGTTGGGATGTAGCTCATCCTTAATTGATGTCTTTTTAATAACCCAAGAGGAGAAAAATGGTGTTTTTAAAATATTTATTTCTATTTTAATAATAATGATGATAATAATAATAATAAAATGATTTCATAAAGCACAAACGACATCCATTTATATGTTCAAAGGCAGTGTACAGAATATATAAAAAATAGAAATTTACAAAAGAATTAGTATAATATCCATTAAAAGTTATATAGTTATAAAAAATCGGGAGGTTATATATGCATCAAAATTTGATTCAACACATCAAAACCCACAGTGCATAAATCATAAACATACTAAGTTTAAAATAGATCAACGGATGCCTATAATGTTTTTGGTTAACAAAAAAAAAACTGCATTTATTTTTGAAAGAGAAAAGTCTGCATTATTTAGTGGAGCCAGTGTTGATTGATTGAATCCCTACCCATAACGATGTTTTACTCTATTGGTACAGTAGGCCTACTGTACTTAATGTTTTGGAGTAAAAGCATGCTGCCAAACCAGAATCTTAGTTTGTAAGTGAATGATAATCAAATTTATAGATACTTTTTAATGTCTGACAATTTCCTACTGTCTTTTTGGAAGTACAATACACTGGAGGACATAGTTTTTAGATCTATCAAATTAATTGGACTGGTTGGACACCTTTTTCGGATGCAATTATTGAAAAAGGAATGTTCTGTATTATTTTCACAGTTACTAATTCATGATGTAACAAGTAGTTTTCAACGTTCTTTACAGGTTTACTATATGTTGATGTATTATATGATTATTATGTTTATGTATATATTGGTTTCTGATTCTGATTTTAGGGAGATTTTACTACTCTAAACTTCATATACATTGGTCCCACTCATAGTAATTCCTTCATTAAATTGTATATCTCAAAAAAGGAATAGAAACAAGTATTTTTTTATTGATTTGATCTTAGTGATTTCTCTTCATAAACTAAATTTTGCTAACAAAAAATTGTTTCATAGACAAATAATAAAAATATTCAAAATGACTACTAGATTATAATTTTTTTGTTTTTGTCATCTTTTGTGCCATCTTGATAACATATTATATGAAAACCCTTTCCAGACTTTTATTGACAAAAACATGTTACATATCTAAATGTAGTCATGATGACATCATATCATGACCATATATAGGTACACGATGACTCTATATGGGCATACATCATTTTTTTGTCAAATAAAATTTTATACTGTAGTCTGGAAAGAGTTTTAGATGAACAACATCTGAGTTCATTTGGTGTTACCACTCTATAGAAGGTAGATAAACTTTAATTTCAGCCTATTCATCATGTGATCAGGTATTTGTTGTTTTGCGGTTTTTAATTTCATTCCTCCACATTGATCTCCCTTTCTATCATCTTTGATACTTATACTTCCAATGAAATAAAATGCTTGTTTACATTGTGATAATGAGATTGAAATATGGTTGCTGTATGGGCCGTCCAATCATAATATCATGCATCTCAATGATACATTGCGTCTCCGCTTTTTGGCCCTGACCCAAGCTATCTGGGTCGTCTCTCACTGAGCGTTCAAGACGAACTCTGTAGTGTGGTGCTCTGAACATGGCAAAAGCAAACAAACACTTTACTGTGTATACTAAATTGGCCTGCTGTAAATTAGAGCCCACCGAGCGATAGTGATTACCCATTTGGTGAGTGCTAGCACTACCTTGTTGACGACCGAGTCCAACTTGCACGCAATACATGCTGGTCGGAGTATGAATGTTGATTGCAAACAAAATGTTGTGGAATTCTACCGAGAGTGAGGTCTAGTTTTTTAAGATGAGGAAAATTGAGTGCTTAAAATTTGGGAATGCCAAATATACCCATCTACATTTTGAAGGTATGTCCAAATGTGATGTCTACTAAAACTTACATAATGCAGATGTTTTGTAAAAGTTAACTTATTACTTACTAATTGCAAATGTGATTTTATAGAATTTATCTATGTAGAATAAGCCTATATTGATTACTGCAATTATTAATGTGATGATTAGATTTAATTACAATTTTTTCCATTACTTCTACTGTAAATTTAATGGAATGTTAAACTGAAAAATTATTGTTTACTAAAATTGAATAAACCTTTACTACAGTATTTAATAGAATTGTGAGTTTTTGTTTTTTAAAATGTAAACTATAAATATGCTATGTAATCTTGTTTATAACTTCAACTGCGTCATTTAATGGAATGTAAACTGAACATTTGTTGTTTACTGAAATTTAATATACCTTTGCTATAATATACATATGGCTTTTTGTTTCTTAAAATGTAATTATAATTACGGTATCCTTTTTAAATTTCTTGATACTACAATTTAACTACAGTTATTACTGCTACTTGATTGAAAATTGATTTTTAAAGGAATATTTAAAGTAAAATATAAAAAATGTACATTATTGATTGAGAAGAAAGATTTTGTATAATGCTCGATTTGTTTTTTTATTTTTTTAATGTATTGTCAGGCTGTTTGGTTTGTGGTGTTAATAATAAACATTGAACTGTGTTTGTATGTAATAACAATTGAACTGAAAGTTTCTTCAGATAAACAGAAAAGGTAAATATTAATACGATATGAACAAAGAATGAAGAAAAAAATTTGATTTAATATCAAAAGAAGCAACAGAAGAATTGAATAGAATATTTTTCAGTTACCACATTTTAAATGCCAACCATGTACAATTGCAGTTGTAAGGTTATAGGCCAATCATGTAATACATTAATAGTTAATTAAACTTCAGTTAAACAGAGGTAAATAATAATACGATATGGAGAAAGATATTGGATCAAAAGAAGCAACAGAAGAATTGAATTGAATGTTTTTCAGTTTTTACCACCTTTTAAATGCCTGGGCTCACGCTAACTGCTTGCCAAATCGCCATGGGCGAAAACTATTTTGGATTGGCGAAAAAAAAATCCATTTTGGCGAAAGCCTACAGTAAAATCAAGGGAAGTTTTAAATACTTGCTAAAATACATTGTTTTTTTTTCATTTGAGCTCTATGCGACGCTTATTTGTGTTGTATAAGTAGTCTTGCTGCAAACGTCATTGCGTGCCTCGCAAGTTATTTTTATGCAGGACAGCGGCTGTACGACGTAGACTAATGTGAAGGCACCGCCACAAAAACATGAGGGTCCCAATGCGATGGTGGTCGAAAGAGTATATCCTAGTACCGTTAATAATAATTTAATCAATAATTTCGTGTTATCGTCAAATACATAAAATACATTTAAATAATGTGTGAAATAATTTAATAATGCACCGCGTGGGTACGTACTTGTGTTGTAGAGAGTAATTTCGCAATCAAGGCTAACCTAGCCTACGGCCTAGATCGTGTACGTTCTTGATTATCGCGGTGACAACTTCGGGTGAGATACATACGATCAGGCCCAACTGGTGTGGACGATCGAGCCCCAAGCCAATTTTGAATATTTTGTAGTCCAGTAAAACCACCGCTAGCTCCCTACCTCCGATATCGTTCAAAACTAAAAGGAAAATACTGTCAGGCCTAGGCCTACATAATTTTTTCAACTTTTGTGATAGACCTACATATTCAGCCAATTTTCAAAGTACATGTACCTCATTTATTGGTGTGCTAAAAATATTAATTTGCCTATCAAATAACGTTCTCTCCTAACTCCCTGAACCTATCAGAGATTTTTTCTGGTACCCTCATTGAGGCAGGGGTGGATTTAAGGGGAAACCAACCTCTCCCCTCCCCCCCCCCCCCCCCCCCCCACTCTTTTTTTTTTTTTTTGAAAGCAAAAAAAAAGAAATAGGTAATTGATTCTCCCAAAAATGCATCAGAGGTTTGTTTTTGGGAGAGAAAAATTACTGTAGGCCCTCCCCCCAAGAGTAGTATTGTCCAGATCGCTACCCTCTACCCCCGTTGTACATCTCTGGATCCGCCCCGGCAGGATTTTAGTTGGCCCCTTGGTTCAGACTCCACTATTGAACATGTTGGACACCATGTCCTGTCAGCAAGTTTTGGCTAATGATTTTAAAAAATTTTTGTCAAATTTTGGCTAAAGACAGACTTCAATTGGCTAAAAAAAAAATTGTTGACTTTAGCCAATTGCCTAAACAAAAAAATATGTTAGAGTGACACCAGTATGCCAAGTAATAAAATTGCAGGCGTAGGGTCATAGGCCAATCATGTATTACATGTTCATTAAACCAACTGTATAAAAGTGATTCCTTTCTATAATAGAGTAATTTATAATGTAGTTTTCTGCAGTATAAATTAATCAATGATTTTGGAAGCTTCAAACGTGATGTTTTAAGAATGCTTTGAACTTTGCATAATATGATTACAGTATGCTGAGACAAGCTAGATGTGGGACACGTGGAAACATGTGTGTTTCACTGTCTCTTTAAACATTTCAAAGGAGTGTCAATATTTCTCTAGGGAAATACATAATGGTGGTTCGACATGCTGAAATTTTGTGAGGATGAATGAATGCATAAGAGAATACTGACAGTAAAGCCAATTGGATTATTAGGCCCATGCAGGGAGGTTTCTGTGGTTTGACCGAACCCTATTTTTTGAGCAGATTCCTCTCATTGACACCACAATGGCGCCTAGGCTACCTCTGACCTTCCGGCTTCCCCGAAAAATCTACCCCCTGTTCACCCACTTTCAAGGAATCTTGGTTAGCATGTCATAGTAAAATGGCTATAAGTTATCACACAGTGAATGTGTAAATAAGCTTTAAAATACAGTAGTAAAATTAGTATAATAGTAATCTCAAAATGTCTGTTTTCGGAGTTGTCTGTCTTTTTGTAAAACCTAATCTGATATTTATGAAATAGCACTCTACAATATCCTAGTGTTATAATGCACTGTAGCAGTCAATGTTTTATCTTCTGTGGACTTTTTTCTCAGTTACATTTTATTAAAGTTGAATATCTCTTCCTTGGATAGATAGCTGTAATGACCCAAAGAACTTGAAACAAAAAAAAAAATGTTGATTTAACTTGCATGGTTGAATTAAGTACTGTAGTGCAGTATACAGTATGATAATTGGCTTTTTTAATTGAAAAAAAACGAAACTCAAAGAGTTTCATAACCAACAGATGCATGTGTATATCATTTCTATCTTTGCTTACAGTAGAATATATTGGCCAGTAAACTTTTTCAAGGACTTTCACAAATCAGCTAAATCCAACTTGATATCTGTCTCTTTGAAAGTTGATAAACTTTTTGGTCTTTTTTAATAAATCAGCATTTCATTGTTTTTTAGGGGGATTTTTTCTAAGAATTATCTAAAAACATGTAGCAATGTGCCATTTGGTGGTACGCACGTAAGCCGCTTTCAGCCTACTTTTTGAATGACACCTTGATGTACTATACTTGAACTAGGTATAAAATAATTTAATTGGTTACATAAATATGTAATCTATCATTGCTCAAGAATATCAAAGTTTGCTTTTTATTGGAACTGAGTACATTGGATAACAATCAATTGAGAATTTAAAGTGTGGTTAATTCATCATCAATAATTATATTTATTTATTTTATTTGAACCATATTTAATGACGGGTAAACCATCCAGCAGAAGCTGATCATTTGGGACCATCAACATGTAACAAAACAAATTACAGAAAATATCTTAACTACAAATTTAAATCAGAATATAAAATATAAATCATTAATACAAACATTGCTACATAAAATTAATATAAGTAAAATTAATATGCAGGTTATTACAAAAGCCAATAGAATTTCAGAATAGAAGTTCAAATTAGAAATGAAATATCCATAAATAGGAATCTTCTCATTTAGAAAATATAGTAAAATTAGATTCAAACAACATTAAGTCATAAAGTAAAAAGAAAAAATGAAAAACAGGTAAAAGATTAACGAATTATATGATGAAATAAATCAATAAAAACTAAAAGTAGTCAGATAAATCGGATAATTGATGGTGATGGTGAGGGCGGTGACAGCTTAGCCATGGTGACAATAACAGTAACAACAGAGTGCCATCGCACTCATTTTTGTTCATTCAGTGTTGTTCATCACTTACTCTGAGGTCTTTCTTGCTTCTACCTTTTATCTACACTACATATTATTAAGTTAGTGTTAATAATAGTATTATTAGCTTTAGATTATATACGAAAAGACAAAATATATAAGTATTCGTAAATAATACCGTTGCTATCTTTGCATGGGCAATTAAGTAGTACTTAAAAAGGATTGATGTCAGTTCTATCTTTGCATTGACCCCATTGGTTAATACTGGCCAAGAAAAGGGTCTATGCATTTTCAGACATTAGAAGTAAGCTTTGAAGTAGTTTTCCTTGTCTGGTAGTGCCTGTGAAGACGCTCTTTGATAACTTTTTGGTCTTTTTGAATGAGCGTTTCAATGTTTTTGAGAATTATCTAGAACATGGCGAAATGTGCTGTGAAGTGGTACACGTAACCCAGTGTTGGTGTCAATCAACTTTCTGAGAGACACCTTGATATCTTGCTACTTGGACTAATAAAATTTAAATTTTAAATGTTGATTTCGTACTCAAGCTACTCTAGTAGCAATTTTTAAATTATTTAAACATTATACAAAATAATTTCAATTTCATATTTACAGAAATAATTTAATTTGTGTTGATTTATGTTTGTAGTTTCTTATTTCAAGTTATCTTAATTAGCTTACCTGGTGAATGTGATTTATTATTATTATTATTATTATTATTATTATCTTCGCTTAAAATATGAAACATGTAATCTAAAAACACAAATTACAAATGTCAAGGATTATCAAAAAACTTAAAATTTAACAGTATAGAAATAATATATAAAGATAAACTACTGTAAATGACATACATTATTCACAATTTAATCATTTCAAATTTACCATGACTGACAGACAGAACTACGATTTTAATGAAAAAAGTATTACTATTAGCAATACCTGAATTGTCTTATTTAAAAGTTGATATTGTTGTCTGATTTACAATGTACTTCTGGCATATAAATCCAATATCTTGGAAAAAAATAGTTTTTTCTTTTATCATGAGCAGTTTTTAGTCCAAGTAGCAAGTTCCAATCCAAGTTTGTGATCTGTTTTTGCCTTGTTGATCCAATTATTAGCCAATACACTGAATAGAATAGAATGTGGCAAAGTTAAAATACCTTTGTCATAATGACAGTGTCATTTACCTATTTTTTCTATGTACTATATTATTGGATAATAATAATATAACAATTATAAGTTTGTGGCTATTTGTATACCGCCGGTATCCGTCAACCTTATGCTTATAGAGCTTGATGCATGGAGAAAGCAGGTGCTACTTCACCTGTGACTCAACTATTTTCAATACTTTTTCTCCACCTTGTATTAATAGTTTTTCAATTGTTAATATCCAAATACCAAACCCTTTTATCTCTATACAAACAGAAAATTGAAACCAAGCTGTTAATGAAATCTACAGTATGTCCTGTTTTCAACATACAGAAAGCTTTATTCATAGCTCAGTCTGGCCATGGTCTGGCTATTAAAATAGCCTGTTTTCTGGATGTTGTTATTATTTTTTGTTAGGCATTCATGTTGGTCCAATGGCCTTGGAGTTGTCAGAGGATATTAACATCAAATTGTTATGTGATATTAGTCTGTCAGGTAATGCAGTCTGGCTGGCATATAATTCCATTTTGTTTCCTTCTATATCAAAATGCCTAATCAGGGTTTTGGATACAAAAGTGTACATCAATAAAGATTCTCTGTACTAAAGTATACAATGCTGCCACATTCATATAATATTAACATTTAGGGAGATGGAAGCCTCATTGTTTCCATTTATAGAATCTTGGTAAATGCTGATTCTTCCTTTGCTAAAGTAGCTTTCTTTAAATATGGCAAATTTGGTTTGCATATGGTATGCTGTCCTGACTATGCAACCCAAAGGCTATGTTCTCACACTGGTGCTAACAGTTAGCTTCTGATCCGGATACTAGGGCTCTCGTGAGGCTAAATTAGCTCTAAGAAAGAAAACCATTTGTATTTCATAAATTGCCGAGCACCTGTATGCCGGTACATTCCAAATGCAGTTTAAAGGATAAAATAAAATTTTATTGACCTGGCTTTTTTTCACTAGTTGGGATAGTTTTTGTTATCACACGGACAGAAAGTATGTAAAGTATTGACTCGCACCAACCTGTCACCTGTAGTGTTGCGGACACTAATGATATTTGAGCCTACAGTAATGTGTGCATGTTTCCCTGGCTGGTCATGTTGTTGTGTAGCAACATTCGTGCAGCCAAAATGCCTGGACCAGTGGGGGATATGTGGTGATTTCTATGCACAGGGTCTGAAGAATTGTTGTTATTAGGTTGTCTCTCATTAAAAATTCATAATTTGATCAGTTGCTGATAAGAAAATCAAAGCATGCTACATGAAAAATGCCTACGGTTATTCAGTGTTTTGCATTGGAACAAAAGTTATGCATATTTATTTTTGTTGATATAATTCAATTGTTTCTACTAGAATAATTTAGATATAATATAATGAAAATTCCTACTTAATAAATTGGAAGCATTATTTTTTACTGAAATTTAAAAATTTAAAATTGTTTTTGAGTAAATAACATTTTTTTTCATCATCTAACCAATCAGGTTCATTGTATCATTGAGTTCATTGTCCTGGAGTATATGTTGTACATGTCAAGCTGCAGACGCTCTTGTTTCTCTTGCGGCGATATTTTTTAATGCTAGTATTTCCAACCTTCATTCAACTATAACACTCTATACAAGATTTAGAAGTAAAAAAAATATCCTCATTACCCATACAGTACCGAGAGGGTGAGAACTTGTTGAAGTCTGTGGCAAATTTTGAAAAACTTTTAAAAATTCAAGTAAAAAATTGTCAATTTCAAATTTCAATGAAACACATTTCATATATTATTTTATATATATTTCCGGAAATTTTAATTCCTATAAAGAAGGAATATTTTATATGATACAATGGATACAACCCGCGTAGCGGAACTAATTTTCCTCGCACGCCCCCTTTTCCCGTCCACAAGTAGCCTATGCTGTTGTCATGGATGAATATACTCGACCAACAGTTACTGTATGCAAACTGAGGAGCCATTGCGGTATTACCCAGGGAAACTTTTTGTATTGTATTTTAATTTCCTGGCATCCCTGGCCACACTACAAAATGTTGGCTGGCTGTTCAAAGAGAGTACTAGTAATCATTGCCACCAGAAACAAGTTCTCCAGTCTGGTGGTGTATCATTTTCAGCCACTTAATTATAATTTATGATGTTTAGTCTGGATAGAATAAGAAAAAAATGCAAATTGAAACATCTTTTTTGGCAACGAGTGCATAATATATACACACATGACAATTTTGGCTGGCTTTTGTATGAATTCATCTACTGCAGATCTTGGCAGCAGTCACTGGTATTTTTTTTCACAAAAGTTTGGCAAACATGTACAGTTACAAACATTCCTCCCACTCTAAAAACGTTTTTGTCCAGAAAATCCCTTCTAAGCTGCCACACCATTTAAAAAAAATATTGCTGTAAGAATATCACAAAGGAGATTTACTGTAGAATTTTAAAAAAAAAGTTTAAAGAATAAACATCCAATTCTGCATTATAAATTCCAAGGCTAGAAACAATAAGAAAAGATAACCACAAAAATGAATAGTATAATGAAACCACAAACAGTGAACTACAAAGTTCACTCACAAGTTGAATTTAAGTGATTCTAATAGATTACACCAGAAAAAATTTATCAAATGTTTATTAGATATACTGTCTGCTAACAAAAAATGGGACAAACCTATGTTAAAATTCAATGAAAATGTTGAATAACTCACTTTACAAAAAACCTTAAATTGATTGCCCAGTCAATACAAGGGTCTATGCAAAAAATACCGGAAAGGTATTAATTAAATGATTGGTAGAATTTTTTCTCATTCAAATTATTAATTTTAAGTTTTAATAACTTATACAGTTGAACTTGCCTAAGTCGAATTCAAAATGCCATTGAAATATTGTTCGACTTAGATAAAATTTGACTTACAGATTGTTAATTAATGGAAAACACAACAATTTGGCATGTAAAATAAGATCAATTTAGAAATTATTCGACTAAGGCACAGTCTACTTAGGAAAGTTTAACTGTATACAAGTAGCAAATTATTTCTAATATGGAAAGTTAACTTTTTCGAATTTATGAAAGTTTTTTTAAATTTGTTATTCTTTTGTGATATTAAATCCTCTTCAGTGGAATGCATGCTATTGCACCCAAGCAACCATGACCTTGCCCTGAGGGAAGTCCACATTGGTATTTACTACAAAGTTCAAGTTCATTGTCAGATTAACTTCTCCTACAGTTGAGATGTAGCATAGCAACTGCGTCAAATATTTAATGTATATGGAGAATAGAACTTAAAAGTGTTTGTTGTGATTAGGGGAAGATATTGATGCCTATATCGGGATAAGGTAAATTGGGAGTGGGAAGAGCATATGATATCTGTATGGTACGAGTTTCTAGTGGGCAGAAACATGGCTTTGCCTAGATTCTATAAACTTGAAATTGCAAATTGCAAGTGAAGTGCTGCGAAGTACAACTGCATGTTCTTCGAAAAAATTATTTATGCGAGTCAAGTGAAAATAATGAATAATAAAAATATAACAAATAATATGAGACACGACCCATTCTCTATATTAGAACACTTCTCATTGGGTAACAAAGTCATAATTTTTCATTTTTGTCAAAAAGTGTCTATAGTGGTGAACTATGGTTTAGGTTTTTTTAAATAAAGTTTCAAAAATGTCTATGTATGTGGAAAATGTAGTTGATTACCAAAGGTTACAATTTTTATTTTGAAGACTGTATGGTCTAGGAAGTGTACATTTTTTTATGGGGCAATTTTCCAAGGGCGGGTTTTCTAGGGGCAAGTTGACTGCCAATGAGTATTGCCAAAGTGCGAGCCAGCGTGTTATTTGATCACAAGTGCGAGACATCACAATTGTGAGCCAGCGAGCCATGACGTCACGACAATAGATACGAGACGTTAAGGAGTTGTGCGAGGTATCGGCTGAGATTTGTGGAGTACAATTCAAAAAACAACTAGGTCTAATAATGAATTATTGTGATGTTAAATAGACAATGTTAGCTATCAAGGAGCAACAATGTTTTTCATTGGGACCTTCGTCCCTTCAAGGCTATGCCTCTACCATCCTAGCTAGTATAGGCCTAGAGTAGGATAAGGCTAGCGCGACATGCGGACGTTGGTACGTGTAGGTTAGTCTACAAACGTTGCCTAAAGTAATTGATCTTACCCGGCAGAACGAAAGAAGGAAACTCCGTTTTTCAGTCGTCTTACTGTAGGCCCTTGTTTTTTGACAAGCAATGACCTTTCAGAGGTCAAAGTGCTGTCAAGAATATGAATTGGCTGCTTCGCAGCAAATAGATTGACTACTGTTGAAAGAGATAGACATCACTTTCTGGGATCTGGATTAATTTTACTACAAAAAAAAAAAGGATATCTGCATCATATCAGAGTTATCACTTTATACAAACTTTCTCAAAATTCATCCTTCCTGATGTCACAAAATGAGTGGATACTTCATTATACTTTACTTGCAATTAACTATTATGCATATGTTACAGCATGAGTACTGTACGTGCAGCAGTTTGTATGTTAATGAGTTACTGGCACGAGACATGAAATTGGTTACCGTATTTATGCGCTACACTGATACAGTCTGTTTTCATAAATTTGCAAATATTTGCTTAGGAGTATTCAGTACATTTGTTTTGTGGTCAAATAACCTTCACATATCGTGTGTTTGTTTTGAAACCTTTAATGATAGACAGTTATAAACACATTATGATCATGAAGGTATACCTCCATGTTCTGATGCAGTTTATTAGGCCAAATAAAATCTATTGTTTGTTCATGTCCGGGATTTGAAATCATTTATTGGTAAGGGTATTTACAATTTGCTATTTATTATCCTATATACTACTGTAGTGGTAAACAGTAAAATTAAAGAAGTAGTAAAATGAATCTTTGGAATGTATTCTGCCATTTAGGTTTCCACCTCTTCAGGCTTTGACAACAATCTCTCAGATTGTCATTTTTATTTTTTTCATGAAAAGGATTATTTTTTTTAAAATAGAAAATAGTAAATTTGTTCATGAAGCTCAAAAATTTGATGAGGGTAGGGATGTGAAACTGGCAATTATTTTGATTTTGCCTTATGAGTACACAACATCAGTATCACCATGTTGTTATTGGAATGCTTGCTACAGGAGCCATTGTTGCCATTCTCTCTAAATTTGTGTTTATGACGTCAAAGCAAGCTCTTCACAGTTTGTGAATCACGGTAAAGAACACGCTGACCTAAAAAAAGTCTATGTCCTGTGTTGACAATGTTTCAACCAAACGGGCCATTTTAGACTCCAACAGAGATGTTGATAGGGTGCGGAAATGGAGAGGCGTGTCACCGATACTCAAAATTCTTTAATGATCTTGTCAGCTAGATAACGAAAGGTAACGAACGGATGCTGAGATCAGTTCACTGCGAGATAATACATATTTTGTTGATTATGATGTTTCCATAAAGATGAATTTGTTTTTTTGAGTAACATGAGAGTTTCATTGTAAAGATAAAATGAGATAAGGATAAAGCTATGTTGCTGTATCAAACACTTCATAATCATCCATATTTTTAGAAATATGATTTAAAAGATGAGCAAATTGTAGAGTTTGAAAGACTAAAATTAAACTTTGATTTTGGCTTGTCTTTGCCACAAATATGTACAGTACATTTAATACTGTGCAACACTTAATGTAAACATCAAAAGGTGTATTATTGATTAGAATTATCTTGGAGTGTTACAATATTTATGGAATTCCCCCTTAAAGTATGTTTATGTATTTTGTGTTAATAGTTTTATGTTAAAGTGTTTAATTATTTCAATTGATGGCTTATCATCCAAATATTATCTTTGGTTCTGTTTACATATTTATCCAATTCATTTTTTTTCAGTTATTTTGTTTTAACTATTTGACTGTTTTTATCCTTAAAACTAAAGTTTTAAGTATCAAAATATTTTTGCTTGCATCAAGGTATATTGTAAATTTAATTAATTTGATTGGGTGGCAGCTTTTTATATTCACAGTATTGTTTTTTAAGTAAATAAAAAAAAGTATGATTTTTTTTACGCTAAGTTTGTGGATACAGAAAATATGATGGTTTTGTTTTACATTTTAAGTTTAGTCAAATATCTTATTATTATTTTCAACATTAAATATTATGTAAATTTTGTTTTCACTACTCTATGTTTATAGCTTTATGTAGGATTTACTGTTTTGTGGTTTTCTTTTTTTTCAAATTGTGCATGATAGGTCTTGTTCTTGTTATTTTGTGTTTCAATGGAATAAAACCAATTGGTGTAAAGATGTTTTTGATAATATTTAATGACAGAAAACTTGAAATACATTACAACCTTGAATGTTCACAGGTTTTAAATGTAAATTTAGTAATTATATAAAATTAACTTTTTGTCATTGACTTGTCGTTTCAGATCATGTAAAAGAAATTGAAGGACTGGTGGAAGATAAGGACGTGGCTTCTAAGGCGGTCACGTTTGTCGTAAATGGTACGCGAAAAGGAGTGGTACCTCTCTGTGCAGATGTGGCTTGTCTAATGCGGGTTAAGCAACGGTACGATCCAATGATTTATATTTTGCAGATTATAATATTTTGTCTTGAGCACTGAGATTCATAAAAAAAAAAATGGTGTGGTGGGTATTAAGCCAGCCTGTGTTAGCAGTATAAGTTGTTGCATTCATCAATTTCACATTTAGTAAAGCCTTGTCGTAGGCTTATTAAGTCATGTCAGTGACTGAACTGATCCAATGATTTATATTCATTTAACACAGCTGGGACTAAAATGGTATACACTATAATGCCCATTATTATTATTGTATCACATTCTTCAAAGTTTCATGCTCAGTGGCAGTGACAGTGGAGTTGGGTAGGGGGGAGGGGACTGGGACATAGGGTATGCAGCAGGAGAGGCTTAAGTATCCTATTAAACATGGCTCATTTGATCTTACTATTCCTATAAAATATTTTCAGACCCCCCCACCCCCGCTATCAATCAGCTTAGGCCCCTGCTTGGCAAGTACTTATGTTGGCACTGTTCATATTCTCATCAAACTTGTTATACAAACAAGAAATTATATAATAATAATAATAATATTTATATTACATATAATAAATGTTCTTTCATATATTATTTTTATTTTATATAAATAAGTAAGTAAGTATAATGATGAAAATATATTGGTTTGAGGCATTTCTTTGTTGCTTGTTGTGACTGGTAAAACGTTCTGGGTGGTTTTTGTTGGCATTGCAAAACAATTTGAATTGGACGGCACCAACCAAGTTTAATTGAGTTTGGCATCATACAATTATGTACTTGTTTGCTGTTGCAAAGTAATTACTGCAATAGTATAGAGGTTTATTAAGTACTGTAGGACTGGATAAGAACACCTTAAATCAAATACAATGTATCCATATTGTAAACAAATACACTGTAATTGTATTTTTCTCATTATTTTGTCAGCAACATCAATCTAAATAGTTTCATGAAGATACGTGATACAAGATAATTTGATTTATTAATTATTTTATAACAAAGGTACACATTGTTTACTAGTTGCTTTTTATACTACTGTATAATTGCATTAAAAAACAAAGTTTAATAATCATTACTATTAAAACATGGTACTTCATACAAATAATTGTTGTACTTTAGTTTCTCTGGTATAAGCCCACCTTGATCATTAAATTTTAGAAATAACGAGCAACAGATTGTAAAATACAGCCAGGCCTTACACATTGAGACTAGAATATTTATAAGCCTTTAAAGTTACTGATGGGTTTAGCTGAGTGGCCCTTGAAATTATCTCTGAAAGTTTACTGTATACATTGGGAGGGGCTTATATAAGGAAAAGTATAATATTGTTATTTTTATTTATTTTTTTTTTGAAAATCTGCTTTTAAATTCATAAGATTGTTGTTTAGTAGTTTTATTTATTTTTGTTTATCATTTTGTACTATGCATTTTATAATTCTTGCACAATATAAATTTATACCTTGAATATTACTATAAAAATACACAAGTTAACGATTTAAGGTTAGTATTGCTGAATATTTTTAATATTAGATCCAATCATATTTTTAAAAATGTAAATAAATACAGCATAGAAAATATAGTGAACAAATAATACCTCTACTTCCAAGTGTTTGTCTTTCATTAATATTTTTGAGTGCCACTTTGTTCATATAAAGTCGGTCCAAGCTATTAATTTTTTTTTGACAAAAACATGTGACATGTCTAAATATGGTCATTATGACATCACATCATGACCATATACAGGCTCATCATGAATATATATGGGCATACTGTACAACATTTTTTAATCAAACAAAATTTGATAGTGTGCTTAGACAATATTGGCCAAACAGCTGCACTCCAAAACTACATGAAGACTATCCAAGTAGTAATTATGCCAGTTTTTTGGGGAGACTTTTTTATATCTTGTTTTGCGAACTTATTTGTTTAAAGACCGTGAGAGGAGGGCGGAAAAAAATTAAAAATTAAATTTAGTTTTATTAATATAGCAAATGGTTTTGCCAAAAACATCCAGAAAATAAAATTTTATTATGGGGTGGTTAAATGCTTTACATTTATGTAATTAGGAAGAAATATACATTATCTGGTGTTATCAGTATCAGTCAGGTAAGGTTATAATAAAACCTTTAATTTTTTGTGAAATTTCCATTTTTTCGTGTTCAAATTGGCCAAAAATAAAATTTTATTTTTATTCGAAATAATATTTGTGAGAAACATGTTTGCGAAACAGTGTTTTAAAATGAGACTATCGCCTTGCTAATTCTAATTGATGATGTTTGCTAATTCTAATTGATAATTTTATAAGAATGAAAATAGTGATTCTTTTCCAACATCAATGTTTTACATTTCCACTTCCAGATTAGAGCAGACAGTTGAGAAGCAGAGACGCGAAATTGAGCATCTGCGAAGTTTACACAACTCAAGGGCCAGCATTAGAACGAGTAGATCCACCAGTCCAACACCGCCCTCTGTTGAATCTGATGAGACAAACTTACAGAAAATCACATCAGTAAGTATTGTTTTTATATCCTAATAATTTTGGCAGTGTGTTATATTTTATACAGTAATATTCTTAAAAATCGTATCCTCCCTATACCATCTATTATTACCAGTACGAAAAAGATATGCAGACCAACCCAACCAAACTTCCTGTATGAAATTCCAACACTGTTATGGATGATCTGACTGCTATTTCTTGTCATCAAGAGTTTTCATGCATAATGTGGGTAATATTCCCCACCATGACTCAGGTAACGAGACTATCTGTAGGGGATTTTAGATAGGCTTGGCAGGTCTGAGCATGTTATTTTGTAGGGTAATCTTGCAGAATAACATTTTTTTTTTGTCAGGCTTGTGCATTGTTTTTTACTTTGTAAAACGAACTGTTCAAAACACTTTGCTGTCCCATGAAGAAACAACGTACCCTATTGTCTCTAATAAACGCCCCGGGGGCGTTGCGTTTTTTCAAAGGGGGGCATTTATTAGAGGTGAATTGTAAAATCAAAAATTACCTAAACAAGCTGCTTTAAACGGTCAATAAGTTCTTTATTTGTAGAGGAACAAGTTAATGTGCAGGGTATCTCCAGACCTCCTGCTATTTTGCTGTTCCTTCGTTTGTTGCTGGTTATTTGAACATCAATATTCCCTTGTGTTTCAAAAAGAAATGAAATATCTTCGAGTTCTCTTGGGGTAAATGTCCGACGATGCAGCGCGGTGCTTCTCCTTTCACAACAGCAATCGCGTGCTTGTCAAAAACATTGTTGGCCTCATGACCTGTTGATAGAATCTCTCCGATTTTTGGAATCCAGGTTTCTTGGTACACATGGAATCCTCTAACAGCACTCTCAATTTTATATGTATACTGGTATATTTCTGTAGCAGAACTTGAAGATGAAACGGCCATGTTTAGACAAACATTTTTTTACGCCCTCAACTTGGAAAAAACATTCTCACTACGGTATGGACTTCATTGACCAGACACCTTGAATCAAATCAGCGTCGAAAACGCGACACATTAACAATACACGATTACCCGTCGTTTGCCGTCAGTTTGCAGCTTACCCTGTTTTTACAAGGCTAACGAAATACCATGAGAGAAACACAAAATAGGCCTAGGCCTAGTGATCGTGAAGAAAGTAAATATCAGACGTGTAAGCTTTTTTGAGTAGTATTTATTTCATTTCATATCAAAGAAAGCAGCACATAGCATTACTCCTTGTTTGTCAACCTTTTTATGGAATGGATACCCATGTTAATTGATTGTGCATTTATTGCAAAATGAAAAAAACTCAGAGGGGGCATTTATTAGAAGGGGGGATTTATTAGAGACAATACGGTAATTGCTTTTATATTTTTGGTAAGGGAGCCTCGCAAAATAAAGCAACGCGTATACCCATCTACAACGCGTGGTTGGGGATTATAATCTCTTCGCGTTGCCGACGAGTGGTTCAAGATACTGATAAAAAATGTTGGACGATTCCATTTTGCAAATTAGGGTTCGTTTTCTGACGTTTTTGTTTTACTTGTTTGCGTCGGTTTATCTCGTGATTTTGATGTACAGTACTGTAATTTATGTCAAGTCTCTTTTCTATGTTTTGTCATAAGTTTCATTCATTATTATGAATTAATTTTAATACTATATCCTGTCATTTCTGTAAAATTAAAACCGAAATGTCGAATACCAAGACTCGAAACCCACTGAAATTTCCTATACACTTTTATACTGTATTATAATCAGGCCAAACTCATGTTTTTGCCATGAATATTGACGGGATAAACGCAATTTAATGCCAGTATATTGCTTTTTCTAGAACTATTCATAGGAACATTCCCATGCTCTGCTGCTATGGAAATACAGACTGAATCAAAGTGTACAGTATGTTTCATTGATCTTGCTGCCGGCCACGTTATGCATAGCTCAAACCCTTTGTACGCCGCCCAGTGTTATAACCAGGCCAAACTCATGTTGTTGCCATGAGCATGGAGGAATAAATTCCTAGTGACAGGATAAACGCAATTTAATGCCAGTACCTGCTTCTTCTAGAACTATTTATAGGAACAGTCCCACGGGTTCTGCTGCTATGGAAATTGACTATTAAGGGTCATTGATCTTGCTGCGGGCCGAGTTATGCATAGCCGTACCTTTGTACGGCGCCCAGTGATAACGACTCAACGTTACCATGGAAAAGCATAGAACAAACTAAGAAAATATCAGTCTCTGAATTTTTGTGTGCAATTAAATCTTGTATTTATTATTTTCTTTAAGTCTCATTTTCAATTATATTTTATATTTGTTATATATATTTGAAAATCGATTTGGTACGATACAAATAAATTAATTACAATAAAGACAACAAGGAAGTGACAAACAGAAATTAAAAATCAAACAAGAACAGCTCATTCAGTAGAACATAAATTAAAGTTAATATAGCGTAAACAGGTTATTACATGAACATAGGCCTAATTAGTGATCAAGATCTACTGTGTGTGTGTACAACAGTCGCTTGTATATGTTGAGTATTTATTGGCGGTCACTGTACTTTATTATGAATAGGACTACAAATAGTAGGCCTATTGTACACTTATTTTTGATATAGGCCTACCATAATATATTTTAAAGGCAAGGTTATTCCCAACTATTGTATCGGAACAAATTATAGACAATAAATCAATGGATAGAAAAAGCAATTTAAAGAATGAAATAATGATAATACGTTAAGAGATCGTAATTCAGTAAATATCCCATAGCCCATTGAGTACAGGACCAGAGTCAAGCGTCTAACTTTTACTTTGATAGAACATAGAGTATGTCAAAACCACAGGCCCTAAACTTCCAGCCGGCGATGCAGTACACTTTCAACAATTGAAAACTACTTTTATACGTTACCAGTACGTTTTATAAATAAAATTAAAATCCCTGTAGTAAAATAACATAGTCATTTGGTACATTCAAACATTTAAAAACGATTTAATGATTATACATTTTAAATTTAATTATTTTGAAAAATTATTATAAAATTAATAACCATATGGAATGGTAGAGTCCATGGTTAATCAACGAAGCAACAAAACATGTGCTTCGCTGTTTGAAAAGGGGTGAAAGCAATACGTTGAACAGCAATCTAGAGAAAACACGGATAAAACAATATTTTACAGTATACAATACAATACCTTTTTTAAAGAGCCTGATAATCATATATAATAAATATATTCTTTTACCCTAAACTTTGAGATTAATCTACATTGAAATAGAATAGAGCCTAGGTTTTTGCCGCATCAAAACATTTGTTTCATCAGTAGAAAGGGGTGATAGCAGTGCATGTAACTGCTAGCTGGAGAAAATTGTTTTTGCTTTTTTTGAAAAGTTTCTCGTCACATACAATGGATATACTGTTCCACCAAAGTTCAAGATTAATCAATAGATAACATATAGGCCTAGGACAACTGCTCACATTTATATCAGATAAAGGTACTAATATGAAGTTCAATATTTTTTTTTTGTACCCTATCTACGTTCATGATCGAATGTAGGCCTACTGTAGACAGATATCTGTCTATCGTCCTAGACAGTTTTATTTAATAATCTTAATACTAAAACGATATAAGAAATGATAATTTTAAAGACTAACTGTAAAAAAGATATAATTAGGCCTAACAAAAATTCATAAAAATTGCCTGTTTTCGATTTTTAATTTTACTCTGTAATTTTTCTGAGTAAGCCAAAGCCTAGGCCTATCCATGGAGGTATAATATCTATGTCCTAGGCCTCTCCTAGTTTTATATCTCTGCTGTCTGTTGGTTTTGATCGTAACGGTGACGATAATCTCGATAAATTATTAATGTAATTCTCAGAAATATAACGTGAACCTGCGTTACTTCCAATAGGGTTTATATTTATCTATCCATGGAGGTATAATATCTATGTCCTAGGCCTCTCCTAGTTTTATATTTCTGCTGTCTGTTGGTTTTGATCGTAACGGTGACAATAATCTCGATAAATTATTAATGTAATTCTCAGAAATGTAACGTGAGCTTGCGTTACTTCCAATAGGGTTTATTTTTATACAAGACGTTTTTGTTTGTGTTAATTGGGTTTTTACACTAAGTCTGTTATCAATTCCCCACTACGAAGTGGAATAGCCCAGGAAAATAATCCCAACACGTGGCCAACTATGGGAGTAAACCGCCTTTAATCGCATCGCGTGGTCCACTTGTATACACGTTGCTTTATTTTGCGAGGCTCCCTATTACGTTGTTTTGCTTGGAACGGCCATTGGAGGAAAAATTTGTTTAATATGTCGTAGAATTGACTTTTCTGACAGAGCAAAAAATTTGGGAACGGGAATGGTTTATGAGATACAGATTTTTGAATAAAAACTTAAGGTGAAACAAACACAACCAACCTTTTTTTTACCTTTTCCCCAGTTTTTAAATATTCAAAAATTTGTATGTTCCCAAGTTTTTCATCGAATACCCTTTTTATGTCAATAGAAAAAAATCAGTTGCATAACATACAATTTTTTCCCTCTGAAGCATGGATTTAAATCTAGGATTTTACCATTCAATTTAAATGGGTACCCTAGATAGTTACCTACAGTTGAGGTCATGACTTATTATCATTCGTCTGATGTTCCTTATGATGGATTGTTTCTCTTATTGCATTCCAAGCCAATCTATCATAATTATAAACTGAATCCACCCACTCAAAAGTCTACTTTCCTTTTTAGAAAAAAAAAAACCCCTAAAAATGTACTACAGAGACTTTAACTATTGTCTAGGAAAATGTATGAAAATTGAGAAAATGCCTCAAGAGAAATAGCAATTTTGTATATTTTAAACAAGTCTATTAATATGTAGACCCTATGTTAACAACCAGGAGACCGAAAATGAATTAGTCATCGTCCCAATTCACAAAGGATGTTGGATTTGTACATTTCTTTAAGATGATTTATTAGTAGGCGAACAGCTGTTTTTATGTTGCTGAACTTTACAACTGATTTCGTAATACCAGGATAGAAAACCAAGATATGTTCATACTGTATCTACTGAAATTTGGAAATATTATTTTCTATTCAACAAAGTTAAAAAATTCCATGGAAAATTAATATCATTATTAACAATAAAAACTGGAAAACTACAGTTAATAAACACATTTGGAGAGTTAGACTATTAATAACTAAATAATAATTTTACCAATCCAATATTTTTAACAATTTGATAATTTACAGTAGGCCTACATATTTGTATTAAATAAATGACTTTTTGCAATTGTATTTTTATATAACTTTTAAAGTTTGTACTTTTTTACAATTTGTATTAAC
Organism: Anneissia japonica; assembly: GCF_011630105.1. Classification (NCBI taxonomy): domain Eukaryota; kingdom Metazoa; phylum Echinodermata; class Crinoidea; order Comatulida; family Comatulidae; genus Anneissia; species Anneissia japonica. The sequence goes on along the minus strand of NW_022735649.1, from coordinate 173,377 downwards.
TTACATTAAAATTTAATGTACTAGTAATCTTTTTGCAAATTTATGTGTTGTGTGTGATTAATGTTTGTTCTTCTTAATGTAATTTTAAGACCCTATATTAAAAGATATTAGTTTATCACCATTGTATCTATAGCTGGAAAAGTGATGAGGGAGGGAGGCTTTTTAATTTTTTATATTGCTATAAAGCCGCAGAGGTGTCTTGGCCAAACTTTTCTTTTTGATAAACAATCTTAATCTTTTTGATAAACAATTTTAATCTTTTTGTAATTATATTATGTTTTCTTATACCGTACTGCATTTTAATGTTTATAATATATTTTTTTTTTTTTTTAATTATGTATATAGAATTGCAACATTGTATTTTTGTTGTCATGAGGAGAGCCCCTCGACAGTAGATCTTCTACTTTTGGGCAATCCTGCCACATGGCAACAATTCTATTTTTGAAATTTTATATTTGTATATTTATATATTTATATCTGGCGAAATTAATGAAATGAAATGAAATGAAATAATAATCTAGGCCATTGTCTTTTGGAGCTAGAAAATGTACTGTATAAAAATATCACAAAAATCATAAAATTGATATTTAGGCCATTATGTTTACATGTTTACCCTGATTTTTTTCATACCAGGTAATGATAAAAATCGGAGTAAACATATTTTGAATATTAGTTCACTAATTTTTATATGATAAATTTTATTTGAAAATGAGTAAGTTAAAATTAAATTTTTTTTTCTTGAACAATACTTCTTTACACATCTTTTAAAGCTTTTTTTGTGAACTTAGTGTATGAAAACTGTGCTCCACCTTTGCTTAGTGAAATTTGTCTCCATAGTTTACTCATTGGCGGATCCAGAATTTGAATATACTATACCAAGAAAGAAAATTTACGATTATGTCACCTCTAGATGGCCGGAAATGGCACTTGTAGACATTAAATTTGAATGTAATTTTCTTTTTTTCTCCAATTTACAATTTTGAAAAATTTAGGGGGTCCCAGGCTGGCTAGCCCCTCTTCCCCCTGAATATGCCATTGTTACTGTACAAAACTTTCATTTTAGTACTGTATATAACAAATTCAAACAATTTTACTGCAATCAAATACCATAATCCTTCTTCAACTAATATTTAAATGCCCACCTTCATGTTTTATTGAATTTTAAATTGTTACTGTAATTGCAAAGAAATGTATGGTCCAAAATCAATTAATTCGTCATTATTCCATGTCAAACTTTAATTAGTTGAGTCTTCCATCATCCATGCATAGGAGAACAATAAAATTGGAGTTCAAGTGAACATGATGGAATGCATGTTGCCTTGGCAACTGGTATTTAACCCTTAAACTTAGTAGATTTTATGTTGCTGAACTTATAGATATGTCATAATACCAGGGCGAACCGACAATAAATCCACATCAAACTGTTTGTTATTTCATTTTTAGTACTGTACAAAGTTTTGCGCAACAATTCCATAGCATTGCAAAAATGAAAATTGGAATGTAGAATTTTATATTGTTAAATTTTGATGTGTTGTTATTCTTTTCATAAAGATCGCGAATCCATGCGAATAGTGCCCCCAATGATCAGATCAAAAAGTGAGATTTACTGTACAGTATGCCTAACAACATGCACAGCCAAATTTGATATATCTCAGCTGAAAATGATTGATATTTCTTCCTTTAAACTTAGTTTGTCACTTTAGTTTGAAGCTTTTCTTTCTTAGCTGATGTAGCATTTTTATTATTTCTGAAGACTTTTATATAAAAATAATATAATATATAATATATTTTTGAGTGTTTTTGGAGTTAAAAATGATCATTCGTAATTGGGAGATGTGTCTGTAAAAGAATTGTTTCTTTTGTTGATGGTTACATCAAAATGTACTTGTTTAATTTTGTCCCAGGGGAAAAATGTCTTTTCGCCTTTGGTTCTTCTAGGTATAGAACCTGGTTACTGTAGGCATCCTCATAGAGCTCAGAATAAAAAAAAAAATATTGTGCCCTGTATGTTAACTTTTCATTCATTGCAAAATGTGCAAAGTTTCAATAAAGATCAGTTTGTTTAACACGTTGACAGCTGCCAGACCTTTTTTTTAAGGTTCCTTCCCGTGTGCTAAAACAAGTTTACAGTACAAACATACTTTTTTGATATTTTATATACTGGTAGTCATATCATCAAAATGATGTGTTTACTCGTTGACGGCACTGTGATAGAACTTTATCATGAGCTAAAGACATCCAAGAAATCTGCTACTGCTAAAAGACCTGTCCTAAAAAGGTTAACTAAAATAAAAAGTAAAGCATGGATGAGTTTAAAAAAACAAAAAGAACATGTCAAGTGGGCACATGTTCCGACAGGGAGCCTATTTTTTGACCTGTTCGGAATACTGTAAGCAGGCCCATAGCCAGGGGGGTTTTTTTGGTTCGGGAAAACCTCCCCATTTCTAGCGAACTCCCCTCTTTTCTAGTAAACCTCTCTCCCCCCCCCCCAAAAAAAAAATTTAAAAAAATTTGAGTTTTCCAACCCAACTATTTCACTGTAGACCCACCCAGACTCAGACAGAATGTTTTGCAGCAGACCGACCATTGTCAAACATAACTCTTTTTATTGCATTGTTTAGACCCATAAAACACTAAATCGAGGCCCCTGGACCCCACACCCAGTGAACCCCCTCCCCTTGGAAGAACCTGGCTACGGGCCTGGTAAGCATGCCCAAACTAATATTTTGTTTTTTGCTCTGTGGCTGATTAGTGGGAATTGGGGATATTAGCGTGTCTGATATGAGGTGCTGGTTCTAACACTGATTCAAACCAATTTTTTTGCTTTTATTGAAGTGAGAATCTGTAAGACCCTCTAACTATAGGGTATTCCCAATACTATATACACCTTTTTACTTACATATGCTTGCACTACAGTAACGCATCAACTTCTGGAAGGCATAAAACATAAGCAGCATAATACGTATACGGTACTGTACATGTGTGTTAGAAAAGTTTATCTTGTGTGTACTGCTTTAGGTAATGTTAGATATAGCCTTGGGTTAGAATTCGTATAGACAATTTGTATGCCTGGAAGACCTCAATGGCAATGAGGACCTAGCAAACACCAAACGTTATGACGTCCGCGAATGTTGTGGTTCGGTATATCTTAAAGTACTGGTCAAACAACTGTGTAGGAACATTTAAACATTATGACGTTGTGAAATTAGGTTTAATAAAGTATGTACTGTCCGCGAATGTTGTGGTTCGGTATATCTTAAAGTACTGGTCAAACAACTGTGTAGGAACGTTTAAACATTATGACGTTGTGAAATTAGGTTTAATAAAGTATGTACTGTATAGTACATATGGTGCTACAAAGTAACACCAAAATGTAACATTATTATAACGTTCTTATTTAAGCTTATATTTTTCTACAGAATTACAGTAAATGTTGATCAGAATTTGTATATTGTATCCTACACATCAGATCTTTCTGAAATAAATCACCTTATTGACTAATATTTTACTAACATACCATATATCTAGAATTTCACCAAAATATTAATTTATACAGTAAGGTGATACAAAGTTCATAGATCAAGGAAAATTTATGACAACAGAAAGTTCATGATGGATGTGTAACCAAACTATTTTTATACCACTTGACACCAATGAGTAGAACCCTAAACCAATGTTTAGATCTGATAAATAACAGAAAGCTATATTTTACATACCTCAACATTAATCATTTTTTTATGTCAAAATGTCTCATCTCTATTAGGCTGTCTAGAAAAACTGTTTAGTTTTTAATGTGTGACAAATTATTGAGGTTATAGAGTAGATTAGTTTCAACTGATGTTGAAAGCAAACTTAAAATGCTATAATTGGTCATTATCTTTTGGGAGGATGTGATGCGTGCAAAGCAACCCCACCCTTCCCACCAAATAAATAAAATCGGAAAACGTTTGCAATATTGAGACATTGAGGATGTACTCAAAATTACTGTAGTTATTTTCTAGTATGACAATTGATATTAGAAAATACTTTTTATGGATTACAAGGCTAAACATAATGATTTCAAAATCCCCACCTAAACTTTGATCATAACAGTTCTCCCTTTCACCAAATTGGTCCATTTTTACACACCCAAAGCCCCAGTGACAATGCTATGGCCCTGATTGTCACACTTTTATAACTGTTTTTTGGTAAATATTCATATTAAACTGTAGCATGTTAATTAAAGGATGCTTGCCTTTCAATCCTATGGTGTATAAAAAGAGCAGATTTTCTTGAGGGCTCCCTCTATCCAAAAATAGTAATTGTAAGTAGCTAATACCCCCTTCACACTGAACTAGTTCGCACTACGTTCTGGAGAACAGGGTGGAACAGGGACGAGCGGGATATGAACAGAATGGACGTAGCAGAGACTGAATACAACCTTAGTACGAACGGTATGAACGGGCAAGGACGGGAATGGTGGTCCAGAACGTCAACCATGTTTAAAATTTGATCGCATTCTACCCGTTCAAAAATAGAACTGAGTAAGGTTGCAAACGAGATTGCCATACTGAATACGGAATTGCCGTACTGCGAACATGGAACTAACGAGTCAAAAACGAGCTGAACGTTGTGCGAACAGGGGAAAATAGGAGTACGATCCAACAGAGATGCTGTTACGTTCCACCCCGTCCTTCCCGTTCTCAGACAGACCTAACTACATTCCATTACGTCTTTCTTAAGCCATGTTAACCAGTTTATACGTTTGTGATACGTTGCTATTCAGTTCTAAAATGTTCTTGCTCAGCTTTTATTCAGATCTACTAAAATTATTCAGATCTACTCCTTTCTACTACATTGTCAGTATGTTCAGTCCGTTTTTAGTCAGATCTACTTGTTTCTATTACATTGTCAGTATGTTCAATCCGTTTTTAGTCAGATCTACTCGTTTCTACTACATTTTAACTATGTCCACCCCGTTTGCAGTTGAATCAGCAAAGTTTTTGTTATAAATAGTGCAGATCAATGATGCTCTCCTCATTTGGAAATCAACTCTGAATCAACTCTGGCTGAATTGTTATTGTTATATTATTTTACCATGGTGTGTCAGTGTTTTTGATCTTTTTTTCTTGCCCTGTTGAATCTGTGATTCTGCTTCATCATTTTCAGAATGAGGTGATGATGTTCACTGTGTCTCATTTTTTAGAGCTTCTTCCTCTTTGTCTTTATCAGCAGCAGGAGTATATGGGCCAGCATCGTCATCAGCAGGAAAATCATCAATGTATTTCTTTGAGGTTCCTCTCCTTTGCCTCTTCTGTTTCCTTTGCATGTTTATTATCGCAAGTACTGAATCCAAGTGAGAATGGGCTATATAAGGGTCGTATTACAGCAGATCGGACTGGAACATGACCCAGGTCCCCGTTCTGAACGTGTTAAAGACTGCCTGAGAACGCAGTGCAAACGGGCAAGACTGAGCATGAACTGGTTTGAACGGACATGTCGTAGTGTGACCCATGTAGAAACATCTATGAACGGGGTTCAACGGGTTGAGGACATATTGGAACTTGTTAAGAACGGACTACAAATGACATTGAGTGTAACGTCTTCCCGTTTTAAATGTTGTGCGAACGTTGTACAAACCGTCTGCAATCGTAATGGACTGACTTAAAACTGTGTTGTGTTGCAGTAAAAGCCAAAATTGCACGTTTGAACCCGTCCTCATCCCGTTTCATGAAATTTTCAGAATGGGCAGGAACGTTCTTCGAACTAGTTCAGTGTGAAGGGGTATAAACAAATTTATTACTTCATGCTGTGTTGATTGCAGCTTATTGGAGTTTATCTAATACAAGAATACAGATTGTGATTTCAGTTTAAATAAAACTATACCCACATGGAATCAATTAACAATTACACAACTGATGTGATAATATTATATATATTATATAATGTTTAAATATGAGCCCCGATTGGAAAATTATATAAGGTTTAAATATGAGCCCCGATTGGAAAATTATTTATTGGATAAAACAGATTTTTATGGCGCATGCTTGAATTTCAGCGGCGCTCAAACACTTTACATTTAGATCGCAAGATAAGTACATGGACTTTGATTTGATTTGTTATAAAGAGTCCACAGTAATTAACCATGGAGGAATTAGTTTAGATCTTTAGACTAACTATAGTGATCTCAGCTCAGGAACAGTGTTTTACCATTTTTTATTAGCATTATAGCAAACTACAATAATCAACAGAAATTTACAGTATTTTTTTGGGTGGAAAGGGGGACCACTTTACCGAGTTGTATCACCTAGTCCCATCTGTAATTGGCAAGTGTATATATCTAACAGTGATATGTTACGGTAATAATATTTTCAAAAATGATTCCATTCCCCTTTATAATTTTGTATTAGAGTTGGTTAGCAGCAGATGGAATTGACATATTTATATTCCGACCAAATGGATGTAGAACCAACTGCCTACAATAAAATAAAAATAGGTTCCTAGCAGAATGTGTGTCTACTCCTGATATAGTGTTTTTTTCATAACTTTTAATTCACGACTGCAGTCGTAGGCCTCGTTACACTTTATTTTCATTCTTCTATAGCAGGATTGGGCATAAAAATTGGTCGGAGGGCCAGAGTGAATTTTCGATTGAAAAGGGCCTCACCCAAACTTTAATGTTTCCAGTGAGCTTCCAAAAACCTCCAAGCACTGCTTTTACACCACTTTATTCTTAGTTTTTTTACATTATGATCGGTGTCGGGCCGTAAAAAAAAAGTTGTTTTCTAGTGAATGTTGCTTGGCGGGCCGCACACATAGGGTTTTTAATTCATTTTCGTGGGCCGCAAGAAAATGGCTGTCGGGCCGCATGTATCCTGCGGGCTGTACTTTGTCCACCTGTGTTCTATAGAATAGGCAATGTTTCATCATATTTCGTATGTATATAAATATAGCCAGCACAATGGCACTACAACCTCACGATAAAGCAAGATTGCTCATTTCTGTCTTATAACACAATGCCAGGTCATCATTCATTCAACCGCATTTCTCTTACAAGTATAGAGATGACAGGAAAGTGTTGGAGAGTCAGTAGCTCTCCAAACCAACTTGGCTGGTAGACTTAATGAAGAGGGGCAGAAAGATTTGAAGTTCCATTGGACAGTTCTACAAAACCATCAGACCAATCAAAAATTAATAAATATGATGATATAATATTGTTTTAATTTTTTTTTTTTTTTTTTAATTTTAGGATCAATGTTCCCTGTGTTTAAGATGCAGTCCCCCATCTACAAAATGCAGCCCGTCCCCATCTACTTATGCTTCATCTGTGCACCTATCACAAACACTTGAGCAGAGTCCGTCATCAGTTCAGTCCAAGGAGGACTCTTGGCAGGTAGAAGGTTCCAATACAGATATCCTAGGTGACCATCAGCATGTAATCAGGGCAGAGGTACATTCAATGCCCATCAACACAGCAGAGGTTACAGCAAAGAAGAAGGTAAGCCTTTTACTGAGTGACGGGAAAGGGGTGTGTTTGGGGTGGAAAGGAAAAAATGTTGCAAGAGGTATCCATTTGCCTGTCCTCTTGCATGCTCATGCTTGTTTCTCCTGCTTTATTGATAGATATTTATGTGACGTCTACGTCCATAGATGTTTATGATTAGTTATGTCACACATCTACTTGACAATTTTTCCTACATAACCTGTATAATTATAAACATAAAATGTATCCCCCAATAATTTGTGAAAATACTATACGATGCTTTGAGTAGACAGTTATAAAAGGAGAATAATTTGATGCAACGGGTCTATGCACAGTGGTTACGTTTTTATAACATAATAGTACTATTTTTAGGTGATTTTAACATACTGTAGACTGTAATTTCCGCACCACTTATTACCTGATAAATTATCGGAAAGCAGTTATTTAGTTATTTTTTTGCTTTGGGAAACAGTTTCTGATAATTTATCAGAGAAATCGTAAGAGTCTGCGGAAAACACAGCCGAGATTCTATATTACATGATAATAATATATGTGATATCAACATATTTTTTTTTTTTTTTTGTGGAAAAAAAACAGACAAATCATGTGACTAATGACACCCGTTTATTGGAAGGTGATGTTAATGCTGATGATTCTAGTGAGGATTCTAGTGATTCTGTGACAGTCGTTGAACCACATCCTGTTCAAAGAGAAACATTCCAGTCAGGTAAATACTCATTTTATTGGTATCTACAGGGGTGTATCCCGGGTTTATTCTGGGTGGGTTGTGATCATAATTTTTTGGACCTTTTCACAATGAAATAGCAAGATGTGATTTTAATACAATTGAAAAAAAAATAGTACAAAATGCATTAAAATCAAGAAATGCAATCAAGATCATTCATTTTACACAAAAGTGAGACAATAAAACATGAAATCTGAAACCCTTTTAAGTCAGAGATGAATCTGAAAATTGCTGTAGCCTATTGAGCTGGAAGGTAGCCTACCTTAAGTTTAAACGGAAGCAATCAGCTGACTGGCAATAGTTGCTGGAGTAGTTGAACTGTTTGTGATGTCCGGGCCTGCTTTGCCTTTCACCATCTGTAGGTCTAGCAAAGGCGGAACGCGCAAACAGCATGTGTTGCCCCGGCAAACACTGTATCAGTTGCTGGTGGGAGACAGGAAAATCGATTACAGCGCCACCAGATTAAAGCGGATGGCAGGCTCAGTTTCAGAATTGCTGGAATTGAGATGGATTATGTCACGCGATTGGCAAATTCTTAGGACTCATTGCTGCTACCTCATCAATGCTTTTTCATTTATGTCAATGTGAAAAGGCCCTAAAAAAATGTCTTTGGAAAAAATGTGGACCTTTGAAAATTTTTGAGTAGGGGGGATCGTACCACCTTCCTGGGCCCCTCCCTTTGCATACACCCATGATTTATAGATCAAGAACTATATCCTGAACACCATTTTCCCAATTGGAATACAACAGGGTACCCAGTTTGGAAGAACCTAGTTTCCAAGAGATCTGGTTATAATGAGCTTTCTTAATTAACACATCTTTGATTTTGCTGCGTGTATTGATAAACATCTCTAGAAACAGTTGATAATACATTAGTAATGAATTTGCAGGAGATAGGGTAGTTTCTGGTAGATTTCTACCTGCTTATACAAGTTTTTGAGGCTGCCCCCACTTCGCAAAACTCATCTAACTCATGAAAGACCTGGGACAACACAAAGGAAATATCGGTTGGATGTGCTGAAAACTAAACATTCAATTTTTGTTTAAATCTCATTTTGTTTTTGTAATTTTACAGAATATAGAATACAAAGTAGATTGGAGGCTGATCTAGAATCTGCAAGAAAAGAAATAATTAAACTCAGGTCACAGTTACAAGCGAGTCCGGCGAAAGAACTCAACGCATCAAAAGTATGTTATCTTTATTAAGTTCCTTTTTAATATTAACCAAATGTGACCTAAGCTCGCAAACAGGCTGTAAACTCGCACAGCACTGTATTGAGAAACAAGCCTCAATAGCCAGAACATGCCATAAAATATGAATTTCGTGTGAATTGGGTTTTTGTGTAATAAATAAAGTATAATTATTAATCTTACTATTCCTGAAGTTTGAGTTTAAAATTCAAACTGTAAAAGGCAAAATTTAGCCATTTTCCAAATGGGAGTTATTGAAAATGAATAGGAATTTGCCAAAAATAAAAGCATTTTTCTCAAAACTTGATTTAAGAAAGTTGAGAAGATGACAATTGTTCAAACGGTCATAACTTTGCTTCCAGACACCCGATTGAGTTTATTTAACTGTCATTTTAAAGTAAATGATATGTTCTATGCCATTATAACAAAAACTCATTTTGGCTTGAGGACGAGTTTACAGCCTGTTTGTGAGCTTTGGTCACAAATTATCTATTAAAATTACTTAGTATGAATTCAATAGATCCTGGCCTTTTTAAGACATTGTGTGCTTGGCAAAAAGGTGACAAAAGGTTCACGGGCAGTATGGAATATTTTACAAGAAAGTGATGACCTTTGCTTTGTTATAATTGTTTATAGCCAGAGATAAACCAACGAAATATGTGTGCTACAAGGCAATCAATTACAGGCTAAGGAAAGCGATTAGTTCTGTATTACATCATTGAATGTTAAACATTGTTAAATTCTTTGTCAGGTTTGAGTAATGTATTTATAATAATTCATTTTTTGTTTTTAACATTTAGGGGTACAAGTCAGATCATCATAGACTATTGTATTTCAGATTTCTTCCATTTGATTGACTGAACCAGTCATAGTTGGTAATATCATGGACTAATCATTGGCTAAAAAGAGCAAAATTATCTATTTAAAATTTGTTTAGATTTCTATTATAGCCATGTTATACCTAAATTTCTCATATAGCTTTCGTATTTCTCATAAAATAAAGCATGCAAAAAAGAACATCACTGCCTTCGTTGTCTTTCGTAATTTCCGATAACGTTGCCAAATGTTTCAGCTACCAAGGTATACAAATGTATGCTCTATTGGTACATTGTTATTAAATTTGTCAATAGTATGTGTATTGACTATATAACATCTAAATTTTTTTGTGATTACCACAGCAGAGTGAGGTGGCTTGTGAGATGGACATTATTGATGAGACAAGTACATCTTTCGGTTCAGATTCTTCATCGGTTTGTCTCCCTCATATTCAGCCGAACAGCCAATCAAGCGTGGTGTTGGTGAGGCAGACAACCATGTACGTTTAGGCCATGAGTTTAGTGTGAACATGCAGTTTTGTTTTATCTGTTGCAATTTAGATATGCAGTAGGTTAACGCTTGGCGGGGGGCCCATTTTGTGTCCCAGTCGCCAATTCCATTGTGGGATTTTAGATGTGCTCATTTTTTAATCATATTTGTCATTGTATTCTAAGTGATTTTAACGACAGCATAAATGATAAGATATCAGTAGCGGATCCAGGAATGTAAAATAGAGGGGGCCCCGCCAGGGAGGTAAATTCACAGATGGAGAGTCTATACCACCTCAGCCCCACCATGGTTGGGACTGAGGTAAGAAAAACATTTTTTTTTTATTATGGCACCTAGATGGTGGGAATGGCACTCACAGACCTAAAATTTGAATATAATTTTTTTTATCTTCCCCTCCACTAAAAATTATAAAATGTAGGGGCCTCTAAAATTCGCGGCCACTGGATATAATATGTTAATGTCAGAGACATATTATGCTATTATGCTCTTATGTATCAACAAAGCTCTTTTGGGTCATGGTGCTGGATCAAGAAAGGTCCCTATGGGTAGGGGCCACCTAGGGGCTTAGGACCGTCGCATGAGAGAACATGCGTAACAACACTGCAGTTGTGGCCAACGTCTGACTTGTTGTGATTATATCTTGTGTGCACCTGTTGACTGCAAAATGATTTGAATTTCATCGACCTTGTCAACCATGCCATATCATTAGTTGACAAAAGTACACTTTACGTAATTAATGTAGGTAGACACAGTGTACCAATAACTGCGAAAAATAGTATTACGAGTGGAGATTTTTTATGCTTGCCAATCTTTAATATATATATATATATATATATATATTTTTTTTTTTTTTTTTTTTTTTTTTTTAAATTTTACACAACTGCCTGTAATACAAATTTTGAATTAATCCTTGAATGATTATTCTTAGGTTTTTGGTTCAATTACTGGTCACAATAACAGGATTTTTTCTCAATGAACAAAACTAGTCCATTTCCTAGGCCTCATAATGAGTAAATGTAGAACATTGCGTGTGTATGTTTTCAAAGGGATTGCCTCTTTGGAAAGTGATTAAGTTTGCTGCTTTTGTCATATCCTTGACATTTGTAACTAAAGTTTAATAAAAATAATCTTTTAATTTTAAAATTTAATAAAAGATTCAAGGTGGTGAAAAAAAAAAATGTTAAAAAGAGCAATATTTAAATCTTATCCAAAATTTGTTCTCTCTTATCACCTTATCTAAATTTTGTTCATAATCTTGGAAGTCTGAGAAAGAATTACGATGAAACATTGAAATTCATAATTATGTATGATAGGCTTCTTTTCCTCCAATTTGTGATCTAAAAAGTAGATATGTCTATGCTTTTATAAACATACCAGAAAAGAATATAAAAATTCATTATTTATAATTATGTCCAACAATCAATGTTTCAATTCATGTTGTCATCCATTTTTTTTCAGACCATGTATTTTAAGAAAGTTTTTATTGTAATTAAATGTTTGTTTCAGGGGCTCTAGCCATTCTTCCAATTGCTGTTGTACAAAATGTACAGGATATAAAGAGGAGGAAAGAATTGACAAACAAGAAGACTGTAGTTCAAGTATGACTGAAATAAGCGCGCTAGAACATCACTCCAATCATTGCCATGGTCACAGGTGAATTTATTATTTTGATTGATTATTAAACTACCATAAAACCTCAAATAGAAGCCCTGGGCTTCTTTTTTTTTTTTTGCAAACTTTCGATGGGCTTGTTTTCGAGGCTACATTTACAAACTAAAGAGTGGGCTTCAATTTGAGATGGGCTTCTTTTTAGGGCTTCTGTTCGAGGTTTTACAGTATTGTATTCCAAAAACATATTTCTAAACATTGATGCACAGAGGAAGGTAAAACTGTTTCAGTTAATTGTAATTTTATTATTTTAATTGATTATCTTTATGTGCTGTATTGTGTTAATACATTTATTGTTTAAATATATTATTGTTGTAATTCTCAATAAAACAATAGCAGAAATGTGAAACAAGGATGAAGGCTCTTACATATGGTGTACCTGGATGGACAATTCTGTTTTGTTTTTTTTTTTTTTTTTTTTAGAGTAAATTGTGGTAAATGTAGATTGGTGTATTTGGTATCGATAAATGTAGAACCAAGAAATTACCATTGATTTTATTTATATTGAAACAAACAAAACAATACTGGATTGGATTCAACACCAACCACTAAGCACAAGCTTGGTGGTCTAGTAGTTAAGACACCAGGATAGAGGTCCTGGGTTCGATTCTTAACCGAATCACTTGTGAGATTTTTTTGCAAGTCTTTGGGAACGTACTGATCATTCAGAGTGATAACACATCAGGTATGCAAAACATTCCTATATTTTAAAAAAATTATAAATTGTGTAAAAATTTATTTTGTATTTTACATTTTATGTAGTGTACCAGTTCAGTTAAATGACCGAGTTGTCATCCGAGGAGGTCGCATAGGTCATATACGATATATTGGACCATTAAATCATGGGAACAGCAATACAAAAAGTACAACATACCTTGGTCTTCAGTTAGATGAGCCACGTAAGTACAAAGATGGAAAACAGTAAAATTTAGTTGACTAAAAATTTGCATAATATAATTACGGAATTACATAAAAATTGAAAGCTATAGAATAGTCATGTATTAAAGGTGTAGTGTAAGCACAACTGATGAGAACCACCCTCTAAGACAGAACGTGTGCTGCTGCTAAGCCCATAGGCGGGGCTTAGTGGAAATGCTCATTATGAAGGCAGAGGCTTTAATTTGTGCCTAAAGCAGGATGGATAGATTTATTCGGTGTAAACACCAAGGATAACCCACTAAAAGTCTGAAGCAGACTTATTTCCAGTGGTGTCCTTCTGGTGGTGTTTGGGTAGTACACATGGAGACAATCCCCTACTCTTCTCCGAAAAATGTACAGTAAAACGTCCATTTTACGAATGTCGATTTTACGAATGGGCTTTCCTCCTGATGATGTCATCATCGACCAATTAAAACCGTAAAAAAAAGTCTGATTGCGCACATTTCACAAAGTGATAATACTGTATATATTTTTCTAAATAAAATCAAGTTTGTTATATTTATTTTTTAACAGTTTGATCTTTTTTCCATTTCTGCTATAATAATCACTATATTAATGTAATAAACCAAACCAGAACAACGAACTACCAACGCAAGTGTCTTCAGATTGAGCGCACATGTTTAGTATGACACAACAAAAGTGCTGGGGTCAACAACTTATTGACATCCTGAATGCTAGATGATCACGAAGTGCATGTAAACAACACAATTCGGCGATAAGAAAGAATTCGATAGAATAGGCCATAAATAATACAGATGTTTTAATAAGAATTAAAATAATATTTTGTTAAGTGGAAGAATGACAGCGATTGAAATAATCTGGTTTTTATCAAAGGTAAATTCAGCTAGGCTCTAGCCGCGGTAGACCACGTTGCACACTGTCGGTACATGCTAGGCCCAGCCACCGTCAGCTTGTCGACGCTCAATGGCAGGGGATAGCTAGGCCTATGTATTGAAAATTCACACCAGATCTATTTTATGAATTTTTTCTGGGACCTGAAAATCTCCACGCTTCAGCCCACACACGTTAGCTACCACATAGTTTAGCCGACTGAGCTAAGCTGCTGAAGCATATATAAGCCTCTTCACAGTGTACTGTATGTAGAGTAGAGCTCGAGTTGGGGTTTCAAAACCTGGCATAAAGCAAACCCCCATCCCTCTGAAAAGATAGTGCTCTGATATTTTTGATGATTACAAGAATTATTTATTTTTATTTTTAGATGGACATCATGATGGGATACACAATGGTAAACGTTACTTCTGGTGTCATCGAAACCATGGAATATTTGTACCAATTCAAGATGTTTTATCTGTAATCAAATCTAAGGTATTGCAATACTTTCTCAGGCAACCATTGAGATTTGGGCATTGTCTGTTATGCTATTACCCATCAACAACATTCACACAACCTGGTAGCCTTTGAAGTACACTTTGTTACCCTTTGTATAAATGAACTCAACATCATGACAGAAATTAAATATTCCCCACGACATTATAAAAAAAAACTTAATTTTTTGTGGTCACCAGAATCCAAATATCAAAGAACTGAGAAATAATATTTGTTTAGAGTATAAATCTATAACTTTTATGTTTCTAACAAGGTATAACTCGCCATAGTCAATGTAATAACATATTAATATTTAATAAATATATGAATATGTTGCCTTCATTATTGTTATTCGTGCTAAAGAATTCTTGAAAATAAATATACGAGCTGAATTTAATTGATGATTCATGTAAAATGAATCTCATCTATGTTGTGATAAATTAGCTACTGTCTAAAAATCTAACGATGTAACCACGTTCGTTGACGTATTCATACGCTTGGGAGACCTCTCTATTAAAATTATATTTCAAAAGAAATTAGGATTAGGATTATTAAAAAAAAGGTGACAATAAATGTGGCAAAGACAGCCAAATGAGTCACTCCTTGCAAAAATGGATTTTAGTTATTAATACAAGATTAAACTGTAAAATTAAAGTTATATAATGGTAATAGAATCATTTAAATCTGGCATTTCATATAAGTTACAAGTTGAAAAATACAGCTGTTTGAAGTATAGTATTTGAGAAATCAGCCTTTAGATCTCAGACATTTCTCTGGCAGAGACCATCACCAAATTGTAAAAAAATGTTGTTTTAACATTGAAAATGGGGAAAATAACAGCATATCACAATGTATATAAAGTTTAGCTTAGTGTAATAAAATAGATTTCGAAAGTTTTGACACTCTCATCTCCAAAACACGCTTTTACAACGACTGACTGGTTCTTGTCTTGTTCGCTACAAATAATGAAATAAAATATAGAAAAGTTGGCTAGCAGCTGCCTGTTGTACCTTGCATCCAAACCAAATTCTATTTATTTTCGCATTCAATGCTTTCTCTATTTTAATTATTTTAGAATTGTTTCTATTGCTAAAATGTGCATTTATTAAATAGATTATTATTAGTCAGCATTATACAAATTATTATTCTCCTCTTTGAAGACTTCAAGACCACAGACTGTAAAGAGTAGTCGGAAGAGTTCAATTGACCACAGTAAATTATCTGCATTCAAACGAGAGAAATCTGGCACACGTAACCGGGTCGCACCAGCCCTTTTACCAACGCCCCCAACAACAGCAAAACCAAAAAAGTAAGTATGCGAAATCTCCATAATATTATTATGATACAGATGGAAAATTTGCTTTGTTCCTATGTATACTATGTGAGATGATCATACAAAATTGTGAGACATTCCAATATGTTTTAGGTTTACAAGGTATACTTGAAAATGATAATGTAGCTTGTAATGTAAGTAATAAATTAGGTTTAATATTTTCTAATACTAACATTATTGACAGTTCGAAAAATTGGTCTATACTACTGTTTAAAGAAGCATTTGCTATATATAGGCTCCATTGCTTAACAATGGGCTGAAAGCTTCAAAGGAGCTTTCTTTGTTTTTGTAGGTAGCTTTGATCAGTAGGGTAAGAATGCTTTGATCTTTAGATTATTCATAGCTATGTCACCTACTAGAGGTAATGTTTTGATTGGTTAAACACTTTTGGTACTTGTTCATATAAGCTTGCAAATATGGACGATTTTTCATTCCTGATGATGACATAATTAATGTTGAAATATTGAATCCCGACACAATGGCGTGCATTTCGATACCTGGAGTATGTATTATCTCAGATACTATCTTATCTGAGATTAATCAGTGGACCTTTCGGTTCTATGGGACATATGTTCCCCGAAACCTCAACAATGTTAATACAAGTTAATAATTTGAAATAATTAAAAATGAATACAGTGTGTCTAAAACACTGAATTTTTAATAATTTAGATAATTCTTTTTTTTTTTTTTTTTTTTGCTTTCCATATATCATCCAAAAGAATTTTAATGAAATTATAAACTACTACTTATCGATAAACTGATAACTATGTTGTTCCTTCTTGTAGATTAAATTCTACTACAAACATTTTGATATTTTGTGACTTTATTTGTCCAGGTTCCATGGGAAAATGTAATAATGTGTTAGAATCTGTTTAAATTTATTCTTTATCTCTGTTGTACATGTTTTTGTACTTGGTAATCTTTATTTTAAAATATTTTCAATAAAAACAATTGTAAACAGTGTACCAGCCAGGTCTTGGCAGATGATGGTTTTTAAACCTCAGTATTACAACAATCGAATTTGAACCTGTAAAAAAGTTAATACTTAATTCTTAACTTTTAAAAATGTCTGTCTCCTTTCGGAGTTACTTTTTTTCTTTTAACAGTGTAGGTTGTATTCTTCAACACCGCGTGCATCTGTACTGTGTCATTGTTGTGTTGTAATCATGTCTAGTGTAAATGTAGCTTAAGCCTACATGAACAGAGATTGATTATTTATTTATAGTTCAAGCAATGAATGATAATTTTATATCAGGTTGCCAAGTTGTGTAGTTCTGTCCATAATTCCCCTCTGCACACATACAACTATAGTTAACATATAGTAGAAAAGAATGGGAGATTGTTTCCCATTATAGGCTCAACACCAACTTTGTGGAACAGGTTTATGTACCCCTTTGTTAGTAGACTTATGCAGACATGTATATATATAATATGCATACATATAAATGCATTCATGCTAATTTTCTCTGATGCTTCACAACAAATATAAACTATTCTTTTTAAATTTCATTCTTGCAGAGAATTTTTATCTGGAACATGATATCTGGAATGCAGACATTTTTTTTTACATTGGAAAGTAGCTGTTCTGAGCATTGACATGAGGAAAATCCTCAACAAACTGGAATGATCTATGAAATCTGCAAAGAAGGGAACCCTACAGAGATCTACTTTCCAGCACTGACTTTCAGTTCTTGATGGTCTAAAAATAAGTGTTCAAATTTTTGCGAAAATTATAATGATGACATATGTTCACTTGATCTTGATAACTTGTGTTCCGACCTTGGCATTGGCGACCTAGCCATCAGTCGTCTACTCCAGTTTTCTAAACACCTTTGAGGTATCCATTTAACCTAAGGTTAAATAGAGTTTTTAAGATAAAAAAAATGTATCGTTCCATTCTGTATAGAAGCCAACCAACTTTGAGGTCAACTTGGTGTTCAGACCACCTGCTTTTTTAAGGTAGCCAATTGAAGTATCATCTCAATAACATATGTTCTATTATTGATGGTTTGGCAAAAGGTGTTGGGAAGGACTTTGCCACTTTCACATAAAGGGCTTCCAGTAGATATGTATAGGACAAATACAAATATATTTAGAGTGAAGAAATTAGCTCCAAACTTTTCTGTCTCTGTTACTCCAATGAGAAATCTGTTGCTCCACTTTAGTCTTTTTATCCTTTATTACCATTGATTTACTTTGGTTTATGGTTCATGTAAGCATACTCAGTTGGTTTTAGTTGGGGTGGGCTGTACTTGAGAGAAATATTCGTTATTGTGGAGTGTAGTTAAATTTTGTAACTACAAAAATAAGCGCTATAGAAGTACCAAGTAACAAGTCTGTCTCTGTGTCTCTCCATCTCCCCATTTGTCTGTCTGTCTATCTGTCGGTCTGTCTGTCTGTATCTAAATTTGCCCATCTCTCTGTTTCTCCTTTGTCTGTCTGTCATACATTATTCAAAGTATTAAATCTGAAATAAGTTTATCTAAAATTAAAATTGCATATCAGGAAATATATTTTTTTGTTAGTTCACTAACAACCTCAACTTAAACTTACAACCAAAGTGTTAATGTTAAAACAAAAAATAGACAACAAATTCATAAATAATAAAAAAAAAAACCATAGTAAAAATACCAAATTCTTATAAAGTTTCAATATATTTCACAGTTTTTAATGAATAGCTCTAACGATGTTTGTTAATGGTAAATAAATATTGTGGTTGGTAAATTAAATCCAATTAAAAAATGAAATATTGTCTTTTCAACTCATAAATAGAATATGAAAATACTGTTTCCTTATTTAAAATTAACAGCAAAAAATTGAAAATAATTACAATTATTTTGGTAATATATTGTATAGCTAATTAGGCCAACAACTGTTTGTATTGCCAAAGCTCTAGCTTAGACCAAAAATCTAAGAAGTCTACAGTCAGCTATTTTTAGGTTTTTGTTAATTTTTTTTCAGGAACCTGAACTGCTTGTGTGGTATTTTGAAAAGGCACTTTTCAAAATTGTAATTAGTTTGATAAATTCCATGCATCTTCCCCAATAGTTACCATTCACCAGTCAAAGTGAATGTTGTGCCAGGCATATAGTGACAAAAAATATCCTTTGCTCACACAAACTTTATGCAACAGATTTGTGTGATATGTGCCCATATATGGGCATGATGATGTCATAGTACACACAAATATGAGTATATGACTTTTGTCACATAAATTTGATATGGATAGTATGAACAGGGCTTTAAGACTTCCAATTGTCACTATATTTGGGCTACACAGTAATTTTTGTTGGCCTTCAATGCAGTTATCCTAAATTACAGTATTAGTACCACATTAATTCTTATTTCAAGTAAGTATATCCTCTACCATATCTTCTTGTGTATAAGACAAAGCGTAACATTGCAAATTACTATCGAAAAAACGGGATTGTCGCGCAACACATAAAAATTCTTGATTTTTAAGTCATGTTCGTCTTATCTGCCAATCGTCTGTAATGCGTAAATTTACTACTGAAATGAAGCTACTAACTGTTAGTATAAATGAACTCAAATTTAAATGCGGTGAAATACGATTTTGGTGAATGTTTAAAAGCGCATGAAATGGAATTATTTGGAAGCCCTTTGAGCCAGCTAGATGCAATATGAAGACCATAAAGAGCAGCAAAAAGTAGGAAATCCGATGGGTGAAATAGGAGGTCGTCTTATATGCCCGACATCCAAAAATGTCCAAAATTCTTCTGAAACTTGGGGTTATTTTATGCGTGGATTGCCTTATACGCAAGAATTTGCGGTAAATGTTTATGTCAAATTGACATTCAATACAGGCATGCACAGTTCAAACTACAAAGTGGTTATTTATGTAAAGCGTGGTTTCCATAAAAATCGCTACACGCTATCGCTGACTCCTTTGGCAATGCTGATCGGTCAGTTGAGACAAGGGAACATTCCGGATTGCGCCGGTGGGACAGCTACGCAGTGCAAGGACTGCAGTGAAAACACTGTAGTGACTGTGTAGCGATTATATGGAAACCAAGCTTAGAACATTCAATAGATCATCACCACAACTAGTACAATAATTGTATCTTGTGCAGGTTTTTTAAGTTGTAATGAAGCCGTGTTAGTCTAAACAATATACACAGATTATAAAAGGCAGGACTCTGAGACTAACTTTGATGTAATTTATTCAACACAAGCCTGATGAAGCTGGCATTGACTGCCAGCGAAAGCTTGTGTTAAATAAATTACATCAAAGTTAGTCTCAGAGTGCTGCCTTTTATAATCTGTGTAGGTTTTTTAAGGCAACTGCTGTTAAGAATATCATTCCATTATGATTTATTTAAGTACATGTAAAGTACATCATTGATTATTTAAAAAAAAAAAAATATCATTCCATAAAATTATCAAAACAAGTTTGACAAATTAACTATTTATTAAAAATAGATAAATATACCATGTTTTTTTAAATATCGTTTTTGTAAACATTGTAATTGTTTTGTATTGTATCTACTTTATGTTCTAATGACTTCAGCAAGTATGTAGAATTGAGAATTCCAGTTCAGTCTGAATTTGACATGGTTCATGTAGTATGCTAAATTTAAAGTAGTATTTTATTTATTACACATCAAAAAAAAGAAATAATTTCAGTGTTATATATTTTGTATCATATTTATTATACAAAAACAAAAATATACAAATTTTTATATAAATTATTTTTCATGTAAAGTAGGTATATATTGGATTAAATTCCAATTATAACAGAAACTAAAACTTACAGAAAAGTTAAAAACAAAATGATCTGAAGATTTTAATCATGGCCTTTTTCATGTCCTCTTATCAAAGAGCTCTATTAATTAAGTCTCATTTGAGGCTTTGTCTTTGGTCTTAATAAACTGTTTTACAGGATTTTAACCCTAAATCATAGAATTGGAAGGCGGACATCTTATATATTTAACTACCAAGATTAACGTAAGATTTTAAATTTGATGATTATGTTTAGGATTTTCTGAATTTAAATTTTTTATAAAAAGTTGTTTTGATAATTCTTTCAATAATTTAGCATCATATGTCTAAATGTGAGACACTGGATTGTCTTGTTTTCTTACTTGCAGTTATATGTGTGTAGTAGTATTAGTTTCCAAGCCTAGGTTTTTCTAATCATTTGAACCTACTGGTATACAATACCAGCAGTGGTGCAGCGGGAACAGTTTGGTTTCCAGAGATTTCAGTCCCTCGCTGTGCTTTTCACTTATGTCCTTGGGCAAGGCACTTTATCTGCATTGCTTCTCTCCACCCAGGAGTGTAAGTGGGTACCTGGTAGGGCTAAATGCCAAAACTGAGGTAATGATAATGCGAAGCGCATAGAGGGCTTAACAATATAACTATTATTTTTTAAAAGAAAATCTATTTTTAAAACAGAAGTTTTTTACTAGTGTGGTTGGTAAATTTACATCTACCGTCTTCCTAGTTTTCTATGCAAGTTGAATTCTCTAGGGAAACTCATGAACAAGGATTTTAACGTGGAGTGTACTCCAGAACCAAATGAACATGCTGACATTTTCTCTTTTTAAACCAAAAAGCTTCGGTTACTAAATTATAAGCTTTGTATTTATGCACTGTGTTTCTGACTGGCCATTCCCTGGCGACTTAAAGGGACAAAACTTTTTCTTATTTCTTGTTATATTGTAATTAGATCAGCTGCATTAAATGCTTGTAAATAATTTGGTATAGCAAAAACATAATTGAAGCCATGGTAAAATAATAAATTATGGTTTACTTTTTGTGATATAAATTTAGGGACACTTATAATTAGAGAAGGTAGAGGGTATTGCAATTTATGTTAAGGAAAGTGTATAATATTGCTACTCATAGTGTGGTCATATTTAAAACCTCTCTTTTTCATTGTCTGTAAAGATTTTTCTGATATTTTTTCAAAATGGTGACAGGGTACCCCAAGTTAAAAAAAAAATTGATTAAGTTGTTTTTTTATGACTGGATGTATTTCTTGCCAAGTATTTTTTTAAAATTAAAAGTAACAGATAGCACCCTCAAGCTCTCAACCATGAGGTTAGAGATTTGATTTCATTTTGCTTACCTGTAGGATACAGAAGTTTTATGCTGAATATATATTCTATTGTTATTTATGATTAATATACTGTACCTTATGAATATTAAATATACCACCTTATACGTCAATCTACCCGGTAAGGAGTGCTGTAGTTTCTACTTCCCTGCGTTTGCCAAATTTATTTGTATGTTGGGTAAAAAGTGCTCAAAATTGAATACCGCACCACTGTCTATGTGAAACATATGCAAACCATATGCAAACTGTGTCATTTTATACCCTCACAGATCAAAATGGCTAATATAAGTTTGCTGTTTAATATTTATGAGGTATAGCAAAACAAATACAACATAGTTTTATTTCAGTGGAGCAGTGAATTTTACTCCCCTCTTTGGATCATTGAGACTATCTCCTAATCATCCAACACCTCGGGAAGTAGAATTCGCTTTAACAATGTTGTATACTCCCATTGGAGTGAGGAGGTTGCAAATTCCATATGGTTGTCAGTCAGTGAAGCAGTGAATTCTACTTCCCTCTTTGTATGATTGAGACTGTCTCCATCCATTTCACGTTGGGTGGTAGTCCCAATCATCCAACACCTCGGGAAGTAGAATTCACCTTAAAACATGTTGTATTTGTATACAATTGCTCCAATGATTAGCTTTAATGTTCTTTGAGACCTTGTATAAAGCACTATACAATTGTGAAAAATAATACCAATGTTCACAATAATTTTGAAAAATAAGCTACATTTGAATGGTTAGTATTTTATCAGTTACATCTTAGCATCCTACTTAAGGTATATCTTGGCCAGTAATTCACAGAAATATGAAGAAATAATTAAAAAGTACATGTGGAGATATAGATGGCATTGATAATGAAATTCATCAGGATTTAATTCGTTTAATTTAACTTGGATTTTTTTTTTTAAATTTTGATAATGAAGCAACAATAAAACAAAGGTATTATTTGAAACAGTAACTGCATTTTGGATCAACTCAAAAACCTTCCTATTTCCTGCTTCATTTATACATATTTCTGGTTTTTAGGCGAGATAATATTTTTGTATAACAAAGGTTCTTTACAAACTCTGACATGCATTCAGTCTTTCGAATTTATCAGTTATGCAATGACATTGAAATAAATACTATGAAACATACACACTAGATTTTCTTTTGTTATTTATTTCGAAATCTTGTTTTTGGGGGGTTTTTCTGCAAACTCAACTGAGTTCAGTTTCTTAAAAAATAATAGACAAACATCTTGAATATGCAAATAAAATTGTGACCTACACGGGATCTTCCACATGTGTCACACACTCAAATGAGCAAGCCAAAATATCTCAAGCAAATTTACAACTATACTATTGGTGGTCTCCCAGAAGTCAGCTGGTGATGGATCACCATGTGCAGCGAAATAAAATTAGATTCAGAGGAAAGTTGATTTAACCGGATCTCTCTGAAGTAGCTTCTATGTTGGGACCCCTGCCTACATTTCAGAAGTGAAGTCACAATACTTAATTTCTACGGATAAATAAATAAATATAATTTTAAGCCATTGTCAAATCCATGGCCAACCAAGTGCACTGTTCATAAATTTCACTTGGGTTCCAATTTAATAATAATAATTATAATGGTCAACTTATTGCAGAGATCACATTATTTCTGTATTAAATATTGTTCAGCTCATGTATTACAATCCCTGCATCCTCCTGTACTCCAGTATCCCATAAGCACAGATATAATATATATATATTCAAATCACATGTATTGCACCTGTTGAATACACCTATTATACTCCAAAAACAATTACTGCCTGGTAAAGCAAGAGGAATACAGGCTCATATATTACTCTGCGAGATGTATGGCAGTCAGCCACCATCAAAGACAAACTGGAGATCCTTCGGAGGTCTTTATGATGAATCCTTTCCTTTTGGGAACTCCAGCAACTAGCGCCTTCCTCCAATCTCCTTCATTGTGAAAGTTGAGAAGAATTTCGAACACTGAAAATCAATGATAGAAATTCCTGATTATAATCATCACTTGGAACGGGCAAGGCACCTACATTGCTTTTCTCCACACAGTATGAGTGGGTACCTGGTAGGGTTAAATTATGCCAAAATGTGCAGTGCTGCAATGTCATTGAATACTCTCCCAGGGAGCTTGTTCCATAGGCGTTTAATCCAATGACTGGTGTAATGATGATGTGAAGTGCACGGAGGGCTTAACAATATGAGCTATATAAATCTGCCATTATTATATTATTTTTATTAATACTATATTAATGTTATTATATTTATCATCACAAAAACCAATTTTTGAAAAGGTAAAAAAAAAATGTTAAAATATACTTAACAATATGTGCTATATAAGTCTACCATTATTATTATTATTATTATTATTATTATTATTATTATTGTTATTATTATTATTATTATTAATACTATATTAATGCATAGTTATCATCACAAAAACGAATTACTGTATCTGAAAAAGTAAAAAAAAAAATGTTAAAATATTCTCCAATATAAAGAAATTAAGACAATGACTCTACATTAATAATTATTTTAATTCTTAAAATAATTACCTGTATAATAGTCACTTTTAATGATAAATAGGAGCACTTACTGTTTCAAATTTGTAGAAGGTCAACAGAAATAATTCTTTAACTGTTTAAGGTCTAAAGCCTGTTTCCACTAGGCAAATTTATTTACGTGAACCAAAGCGTTGGTTCACCTCCAGAGCTCTGATTGATTGCGCATTTTTTGCTTCCCAAAATGACTTTCGCTGGAGCGAAAAACTCTGATAGAAATGTGAATGCGCATGTGCATTAACCTGACAATTTTGATTCGCACGAAAAAAAATTTGCCTAGTGGAAAATAGGCTAAAGAGCCATTACCTTGGTTGACAGCTAGTATCTTGCTGTGTGTTCCATTTGGCTGCCGATGCATGTATTCATCAATTGGAAGTCGTGCTGTTGCTAGTTTGCATTGCTTTGCATGGTTCAATGTATGGCTTTTGATTGGGTTCTCGTCAACTAGTCCACCAATTACATACACTTTACTGTCATCAAGTACTTCTAGAACTGTAAAAAAAAATCACAATTGCATATATTTGACTGACATCACTAGAACTGTGAAATAAAAACACAATTGCATACATTTTTTAATCAGAAGGTCTTGTGTTCGAATCCCGATGGGGACATACGTTTTTCTCAAATACTTATTATCATCTTTAATCATCACCAGTGGAGGTATATCTCTATACTAAAGTTACTTTCATGTGATTTACTATTATTCATTGCGTATTACACAATACCTTGAGAAAAAAACGTGTCCTAATGGGAAAACCCAAGGGTGTAGCGCTTGACCTCATAGCTCAGTTGATAGAGTATCCAAACGGTAATCGCAAGGTCTTGGGTTCGAATCCCAATGGGGACCTGCGTGTTTCTCAAATATTTATTACCATTCCAGTTTAAATTAATATGACAATTATTTTAAAACTGATAGCATGTCCTTTTATTTTTAGGAATGGCCAATCATAAAGCAATTTTTTACTGCATGCCCTTTTCAAAACCAACCAATCTTGAACACAAAATTAGGCAAGTTTAATGGGGTGGGTTTACACCCTAAGAATCCCATTTAAAAAAAAAAGGGATGAACTGATAGAAAGTCGTTTATTTTTAGGAATAGCCATTTAAAAGGCTTTTTCCAACACTGTATGCCCAATTCAAAGCCAATCTTTGATTTCTTTTTTTTTTTTTTTGTGGGGGTGGTGGGTGGGAGGAAGTACAGTATGGTATGTAATTCAGCTGAGCTACTCATTTAAATCATACCCCGGGCACCAGAGAAACCCTGTAAAATTTAACTGTTGCTATTGTCATTGTCAATTGGTGTTTAAGTAATGACGCACCTTGATCAGAATCTGGGCTAAGGTATACAACCTCTTCAAGAGCAAACATTTCTAACAATGGTTTCTCACTTTTTTCAATCTATTGCAAAAAATTGGGGAAAAATGAAGAATTAACTTAAAAATCAAATACTCCTGTGATTAAATTAAGTTGCTTTCTAAAGAAACAACACATAGTATTGAAACAAAAATGATGAATTAAATTAATGAGGAAAAAATGACGAATTAAATTAAAATGCTTTCTAAAGAAACAACACTTATTATTGAAAATTTTCATGTTAATGCAGTGACAATGCCCCCTTTTACCTAAATTAAAACAAGCAGAAATTTTTTTTTTTTTTTTTTTTTTTTGTGATTTGATGTAATACCTAGATGCACGTACATGCATAAAGGGACCAGCTGTAATTATGAAAGTATTGATGCGTGTGAGAAAAGAAGAATCATTCCTAATATGCTGGCTGTAGCCAACATTTTTCTCTCACCAAGTAATTATTAAATCCATCATTTTTTTGGACACAAGCCTTATGGATATCACTATCTAACTCTAGGCCGGCTAGGATCAGATGCATTGGCTTTTCAGCTTTCTTGTTTGCTCCGTACACTCTACCAAGCTGCTGGGCTAGCTTGCTTATTTCCTAAAACAGTGGAAAAGAAACCAAGTTAAAGAAAATGAAAAGGTGTAGTAAGATTATATAGCTCCTGCTGTTATTCTTATATGTATGCTGTGAACAGGGGAGGATTTGGGGGGGGGGGCAGGCCGAACCCACCTTTTGGAAGAGAGAAAAAGAAAAAAATTGATTGCCCAAAATGCCTCAGAGGTTATTTTTGGACAAAAAATTTGCAGGGGCATGCCCCCCAAAGCCCATAGGGGGGTTGTTATAGTGGTGTTATCTCGATTGGCCCCAATTTCACCCCCCCCCTTTTTTCGGACATCTCTAGATCTGCCCTTGCTGAACATATAATAAGAGTAAAAGTGTGCATCAGGGCTGAAAAAAGGTGCGCGACCGGCGGTCGGAGGCATTGGCCTTTAACCTGGAGGCATTTTAGAAAATTTTTTTTTTTTTACACATCACAATTTAATGCAAAATTTAATATTTTTGCTTGCTCCAAACCAATAAACGTACTACTGTTTCACTGTGTAAAGATAACATATGGTTCTGGAGAGGCATTTGATCAAGATAATTTTCATGGTCGAAGGCACAAAAATATCTTTTCCAGGCCTAGTGTGAATGTGTGTATGTGGGTGAAAAGTATCTATGCACATGGGTCTGGGTCTGGGGGAATATGCATGGTCTGTTCTATGTCTCTGTAGATGGATCTGGCAATGGGTCTCATTCAATCAATTTATCTATCAATCAATCAATTTCTTTTATGTCACACAATGTCCATATCAAATTACTGAAACAAATAAGATATTACAAAATGTAACTGCTACCAATTACAAATATAAATAAACAATCAGCTATATCATCAATTTAGCAAATTTCTGTCACGCAGAAAATGTTTATAGCTCGAACTTTCAATAGCGACATAAAGAATACAGTGCATAAAGAAAAAAATGCATAGTTTGGGTATTTCCACTGACCTTTGAACTCATTATGGCAGACATGCTCAAATCAATACAAACTCTCTGTCCATCAGTCAAAGCATCTGCGAGTCTTTTCCTCTTCTGTTTTAACTCAATTTTTTTTGGTAATTTATTTGTTGATTCTTGTCCTTTGAAAGAAATGTTGAGATTGATAAAAAGAGGTATAGAATATACTAATATTGTGCAAAGAATATGAAACAATGTCCGAGATGGGGTTGAATTGATCCCCTGTTGGCCCTGCCACTGTGGTTACCACTTAGTAGAGTTCAGTTTCAGTTTATAATCGGTTAGATCATTGTACTTCAGTTTGATCCAATTGTACCTTTTATGATCCTATTGATGATTATCACAACACATACAAGAAATTTGCAAACACTTTGTTCCGAAAGGGCAAAATGAATCTGGTATTAAAGAACTAAACATCGTTCTGTCAAACTTTTGAATAATCTACCATCAAATATTTGCAGCACTATACATTCACTTACTTGCATTTTAAAAAACATTCACTTACTTGCATTTAAAAAAAATATCTGACTTAAATTTCCTTCTTGTCATAATTCTTCATATACATTTTCATATTCTCATTTAATTTCATTGGAATTTCATGAAATTATAACAGTTAATTTTTTTTCTTTACGATTACTCTACCTTCAGTTTGTCTCAAATTGCGGATCCTCTCTCTCTTAGCCTTTCTCTTCTCTGCTCGGACTGCTTGCTTCCTTGCAAGATATTGCTCATGGTTCTGCTGCTTTTTGATAGATTTTTTCTACATTTATGACACAATTTGAATTCAAAAGTTTAAACATCTAGTAGTATACATGTAAAGGTCAGAGGCACATCTAGCTACAGTACTTGACAAGATAAAGAGGGGAAAGAGATGGTGGGGGGGGGGAGCTGTCAGAATTTATTTAAGTAAAATGTGGCTGTCTTGCTCCTTTTCCCCTCTCTATTATACCAGTACTTAAACTTTACAATGATGTAGTATATATTTGTCTCTAATACAAAAAATTACATGAAACTGTCAGACAGAACAGAATATAGTGCACTAAAATTGTAGTTTCATATGAAGAAATATATTAAGATAAAGATGAAATAAATACAAACATTTTTGTTACATTAGTAAAATAAAAAAAAAGTACATTAACATTAACAATATCTAAAATATCAGCCGTAAGTATAACAAACTGTGGCATATTACCCAGTGAAGCCAGGAAGTCAAATTTTTCTATCTTGTTGGAAAGTCTAGAAGAATTATTTCCAGCGGGGTCCTTCTGGTGATTGGGCAGTACACCAGGTGACAATTTCTTAATCTTTTCCGGAGAGTGTACTGCATTCTTTAACGTGCACATGGGCCATAAATGCACACGGGACAACGGCTTAAACGTCTCATCTGAAAGACGGTGTGCTATTGTAACTTGTATTTCAGCCCTCCAGCTGAAACACAAGGAGAGGCAGCGATGGGAATTGAACCAGGGACCTAGAGATCTCTACGGTTCAGCGCACACATAGTGGCTATAACCACCAGATTTGAGCTAAGCTGCTCTCTCTGTTTTGTACAAGGTGAATATTTTGCAGTCTTGATGGTGTTTAGTGGGACTGCTTTAGAGTGCAAAGTGGTCTTGGAATTACTATACAGTGCTGAAATAATTAAATGTGTGTGTACTTAGTTTATAAACGTACAGACATTTGTGGATCTGAGTCTACATGATCACTCAGTGCATTTTGGGAAGAGACACACGTTTCATCTTTAAAAGCACTTGCATCATCTTCTTTCTCCTGGTAAGACAAAAAAATAATTCCATTAATTTTAACTAGACAGATTAATATCATTATTTTTGTTGTTGCTCTTGCTACTGCTGCATTCAAATTCAAGTCACTATTGTTAATACTTGGTGTTTTGACAATGAAAATCAAACTGGAGAAATATTAAGGTGTATATTGTGTAATGGAAGCAGGTCAACTCGGCCCCAAGTCAACTCGGCCACAAGTTAACTCGGCCCCATGTCAACTCGGCCCCATGTCAACTTGGCCATAAGTCAACTCGGCCCTAAGTCCACTCGGCCCCAAGTAGTCAACTCGGCCCCAAGTTAACTTGGCCCCAATTTACTTTATATTTACGAAATAATTACCAAAAGAATATGAATGCAAAGCCAAATTATGCCAAAATTAAAGTGTTTTAAATCTTGCCTTTGTTATTCTTTTTTCAATAACAATAATACAAACATTTATAGTAATAATATTAAAATAATAATAATAAAATGGCATAACAAAAACCATTAATAGTAACGATATGAACATACTGATTTATAGGCATTTCAAACATACATTATTATATATATGTATATATACTAATTTTGTAATGTAATTTTCGAGTCTCCGCTGTGCAGATTCGCTTTTGTGTCCTTGGGAAAGGCACTTTAGCTACATTGATTCAGTCCACCCAGATGTATTAATGGGTACCAGCAAACTGCTGGGGACTAACCTGCGACGGACTAGTGTCCCGTCTTATCCGCTTCACACTACAGAAACTGGGGATAAGCTCCAGCTCCTATGAGCCCTTATGGCTTGGAAAGAAAAGGATTTAGTACATATACTAGGCATATTTAAATATACCGTACTGAAATTCTTCTCCAGTAAAGTTTTTCTTTAAGTCCATATTGTTATATAGTATTCGTTTCCTATTATATTTATATATAACATGGTTTAGATTTTACCTATTATATAATGATTTATATACATACATAC
>NW_022735649.1:138679-142730 GCF_011630105.1 Anneissia japonica | reverse complement strand
AAGCAAAGTTATGGCGGTTTGAATAATTGTCATCTTCTCAACTTTCCTCAATCATGTTTTGAGAAAAATGCTTTTATTTTTGGCAATTTCCTATTCATTTTTACTAGCTTCCATTTTAAAATGGCAACATTTTGGCTTTTACAGTTTGAATTTTAAACTCAAAATAGTAAGATTAATAATTATACTTTATTTATTACACAAAAACCCAATTCACACGAAATTCATATTTTATGGCATGTTCTGGCTATTGATGCTTGTTTCTCAATACAGTGCTGTGCGAGTTTACAGTCTGTTTGTGAGCTTGGGTCACATTTTCGGATTGCACAAGGTACGGTATATTATATTATCTTTTACAATCATTGTAAACTGAATATTGTTTCATGCTCTGGATGTGATGTACAGTATCAATAAGAATTTTATCAAGTTGCCTAAAGATATACTATGTTCAGTGCGGGGGCGGATGAACTCCTTGGAGCCATTGGCCAAACCATTAAATTTGTTCTATATTTTCAATAGGCTGAGTGTGCAAGTTATGCTTTTTTTTTGTTTTTGTTTTTTACGTTGTAGTTGATAACTTATTTGATCCGTATAAATGACATATAGAACATTTGGAAAGATTTTTTTTAAAACTAAAACAAAACACTCCATTATACTTGTCTAAAGTAGTAATCTGTATTATTTGGTTTGTTTTTGTTGTAAGACTGTACTATTGTGATGCATGGGGTTCCTGAATAATGATCAACTGTGTGTCGACCATTGTTTTTCTAAATTATTGAGGGTTGACTTGCGCTTCATAACCACAATGGAAAGGCGCAATATAAATTTCCAGTCCCAGTACTTCATTGATTATATTACATCCATTCAGGTAAAAAGTAACCCCTATAATTGAGACAGCTTCAGGGGTGGCGCCAGCCAGAGACCGGGGGCCACTCCCCTCCCACATCCCCTCCCCCCGGTCGGGGAGAAAAACCACAATTCGAAAATCGAATTAAATAGGCCTAAGCCTTTGAAATCCCTGAATTGTCAAAATTTTCGGAGCTTCGCACCCTGGACCGCTTTCAATGCCTTTTAAGCGACGCTCGACAACGCCCACTTTGCTATGGTGGTGGAAATCTGACCCGACGTTAAGAGCATCGGCCCCCCCCCCATCGGGGACCTCTGCCCCCGTAGGGAAAATCATGGTGCCACCTCTGGACACCTTAGGGTGGGTGGTACTATTATATAATGTATATATATTTAAATATGGGTCTAAAAATATTGGTTTTCTTTACTAAAGTGTCTGTATACACACGATATTCGTTTCTCACTATTTTTTTTTTATATATAAAGACGGTTTCATTTATATATAATAATGTATAATTAAAATGTATATTAACTTCTTTAAATATATATATATATATATATATGTATGTATGTATATAATAAATATACCTATATATATATATGTATATATAATATATATATACATATACGTAACATATATATAATGTGTATTTAAAAATATATATATATATATACACATATAATGTATAATTAAAATGTATATTAACTTCTTTAAATATATACATATGTGTTTCAGCTAGAGGGCTGAAATACAAGTTACTAGCGCACCGTCTTTCGGATGGGACGTTTAAGCCTTTGGTCCCGTGTGCATTATGGCCCATGTGCATGTTAAAGAACGCAGTGCACTCTTCGGAAAAGAGTAGGGGATTGTCTCCCGGTGTACTGCCCAATCACCACCAGAAGGACCCCACTGGAAATAAGTCTTCTTCTAAGTAATGGATATAAATGGTAGATAAATAAGAGCACAACACATTATTTTAGAAAAAATAACAAAGGTTAAAATTAGTGACATTAATACGTTTATTACTAAACGAATATCTCGGTCGTCCCTGCAATAAACCTTCTTTAAACACTTTATTAGCATAAACAATAAGGGCTAGGCCTATGCTTTATAAAATAACAAATGGTCACCGTAGCTGTACATGCTAATTAGCAGAGATTACTTATACAATATACCTGTCTCTTATACACATCTTATAGGTCTATATATAATAATATAATATATAATGTATAATAATATATAATATATAGTAGTATATTTAATATGTCTATATTATGATTATGTCATTATTGTCATATCATTATTATAATTATCAGTTATATTATACCTTTTTATATTGTTATTATTATTATTTTTATCAATGCAGTTTTAATTATTGTAAGTGGTTGTAAATGAAAAAAAATAACACAGGCAATGATATAAAACACTATAATTTTGGCTTTGCATTCAAATCTCTTTTGGTAAATATTCAGTAAATACACAGTAAGTTGGGGCCGAGTTGACTACTTGCGATCGAGTTGACTTGGGGCCGAGTTGGCTTGGGACCGAGTTGACATGGGGCCGAGTTGACATGGGGACAAGTTGACTTGGGGGCCGAGTTGACATGCGGCCGAGTTGACTTGGGGCCGAGTTGACATGCGGCCGAGTTGACTTGGGGCCGAGTTGACATGGGGCCGAGTTGACTTGGGGCCAAGTTGACATGGGGCCGGGTTGACATGGGGCCGAGTTGACTTGGGGCCGCGTTGACTGGGGCCGAGTTTACTGGGGCCGAGTTGATTCGAATTCTGTGTAATGAGTGACTGTAAACATTAAAAGTAGATGTAGTATAGTTATGATAAATTAACAAACAACAATCATAAGTTATTTGATAAACAAGGAGAACAATATAACTGGTAATAATATAATTATAATAATAATGATAAGATATAGTAAGAGCAATCAGTGACAGCTTTTTCTATCACCAGGTTGAATGCAGATTTCAACTATTATTAATATTAAACAATGTATGTTGTAATGGAATAGAAAAATGTTACTTGTACACATGACAATTCATATTGAATTTCTAGCTGTTCGCTGGTAGTCTTCACGGTATCATTGTTTACTTGAATTTCTAGCTGTTCGCTGGTAGTCTTCACGGTATCATTGTTTACATCCATAATCTAAAAAAGGCAAGTGAAAAGAATACATTCTGGTGTTGTGAGGCAATTGATAATGAAATAACACTATCTGCATTGCCTTAACTTGCCTAGGATAGTGTACATTTCTGGTATTTTTGGTGTAGCTAATAATAGGGGTAGATTCTGAGTAAAACCTCGAATTAAAGCCCTGGGCTTCTTTCTTTTGCAAACTTTGGATGGGCTTCTTTTCAAGATGCACTTCTTTTCGAGGCTTTTCCAAAGTAAAAAGAGAGGGGCTTTTTTCAAATGAATGTTGTTAATTTTGTGAATTTGTACTATAAAACAATAAATAAGGCCATTGTAACATCAATCTATATCATGAAGTGTATTTAAAAGGCATTAAATCACCTAAACTAATGTACAGTATAAACCAAGCTTGTTTTTAATTTATTTTGTTTTCTGAAATTCATGTACAGTGTTGGTACTGTCTGTACTATCTCAAAGAGAAGAATATGCTATCTTGAAGAGAAGCGATATGGGCTTCTTCTTGAGGCTACTTTTGCAAACTAAAAATGGGGGGCTTCAATTCGAGATGGGCTTCATCACGAGATTAAGCGAGGCCTAGAATAGTAGTAGTACTAACCTAGTAGTAGAGGCCGTAAGGCCCGGTCCTACTAAATACCACACGGAACCACTCGCGACCACACGGGACCGCTCGCGACCACACAGGTGCAAAAATGATAAAAATATTACCACACGAGAGTAGAAAACTACTTAATAATCAATAGAAACCAACTTTTAGTACGGTAATTATCCAAAATATGGTAAAAATGATTTTTTTTTACAGGTTTTTCCGCCGTGCTTCGGAAGGTAATGCGGTGACATTGAGGTTCTGTAACGCATTCACGGCTCCAGAAACGCGTTCACTCTTGACCTCTACAACATTCACTACATACAGTACGGTACGTTACATTTCATCCTGCGTGTATGCCTATTCTATGTATAGGCCTATTATTCTACTATAACTGTATTTATTACTGTATCTGCTTTGTATTTTTTATACTTATGTGTTTTTGACTCTTATTATTTT
>NW_022735649.1:131358-137372 GCF_011630105.1 Anneissia japonica | reverse complement strand
ATTAAGTAGTTTTCTACTCTCGTGTGGTAATATTTTTATCATTTTTGCACCCGTGTGGTCGCGATTGGTCCCGAGTGGTCGCGAGTGGTTCCGTGTGGTCGCGAGTGGTCCCGTGTGGTATTTAGTAGGACCCGTAAGGCCTAGACCCAGCTACGCGGCTAACCTAGAGCCCTAGCCTAGGCTTGTTAGTAGCATAGATAAGGCCTAGCCTAGCCCCAATCAAGGCCTAGGCTAGGCTAGGCCTATACTCCTATACTTGCATTAGAGGCCTAGCCTCAAATAATTCTTAAAATATCTTTCTGGTTTTCTTAATGTACCTATGATATGTAAACTTAGTAATCATCGTTCTTGAAATAAGAATTCTTTGAACCGGAATTTGAAGGAAACAATAGTCACGACAACATACACATGATGGTAACACGACCAAATCAAAACATTAGCTTACACGCGACTGGATTTATCAGATCCCCGGGAATAAGGTGTCATCGGTGTGTCATCCAATGAAGGACCGTCGCTCACTAAACTGACGAAAAACAGATCCATTTTATTCTCAGCTATCTCAACTATTTCCGGTTAGTTTTCACCGTACTGCTACCGTTTTCTCACACACACTTTTCGCACGCGCTTGACAAAAACAACAGGTCAGAAGGTGAGTTAATTATCACTGCGAAGTAATAATTGTCGCAGTTTTGCATTGCGGTTTTTGTCACATCAGACCGTGTGATGATTGATTAGGCCTAGCTAGAATCCCTAGAGAGAGCTATTCTAGCCTCTAGGCCTTCACAGTGGTGGCTTAGCCTTGGTGACTAGAGTACAGTACTAGGCCTAGCTAGCCTAGCCTAGGCCAAGTAGTAGGCCCCTAGGCCTAGACCCTAGTATGTAGTATTGTTAGGAAGCTATGGTACTACAGTACGAATACATGTCAAACCGTACTTATGCCAACCCGTACCCACAAACCGTACCCAAATTTTGATCAACCCGTACCAACAATTTTGGTCAATCCGTACCCACGTTTGCTCAACCCGTACACAGCATAAACGAACCCGTACCCAAGTTTGATGAAAAATATTGTTTACTATATAGAACATTACGCAAATTATATTGTCTATTTAAATAAATCATATTAAACTATATTATGAACGCCTAACTTACCGATTAGAAGGTATAATTACCTTTGATAGAATGCATTCAATCAAGAAATTTATGATTGCCGAAGAAGCCGAAACACACAAGTTGGGGGCGCTACATATTATGGCTCCATGCGTGGTGTCGTTATTTGTTTCCACAATGTTTTACAATGTAGGGTCTAGTAATTAAATAAATACAAGTAAATATAAATAAGTAAAATATATAATAAAGAAATAAAGAATAGGCCCAAAGGCAAAAGAAAAGAAAAAGAAAAATTAAAACCAGAGAAAATTAAAAATAATTTGAAAATTATGAGAAAAGAGAAAAAAAGAACACTAATAAAAAATAGGCTCAGAGGAAAAGAAAACTTCCCTTAATATTAACGACAATCTTACAGACCGCACGAGATCGTACAGATACAAATATCTTTTGGCTACAGGTTGACCAAAATGACGTGTGTACCGGTTGACCAAACGTGGGTACTGATTGACCTAAAAGTGGGTACGGGTTGGAATGGGTACGGGTTTGTTTGGGTACGGATTTGTTTGGGTACGGATTGACTGACACCCCTACAGTACTAGCCTATACCTAGTACTAGCCCTAGTGATTTGTGCTTGGGTCTTATTAGTCTGAGATGACAAAACGCCCACTTATAAATTGAAGTTTTGAGAAAATTGACTTCAAAGTTGCGTCTTGTTTCTCTTTGAACACACTTTACCTAGCCTATTAAAGCTAGAGTTAGTTATGTTTTTTTTTTTAATTTGCAATTTAAAATTTTTTTTTTTTAAATATTGGCAGCTTTCATCCGAAAAGAATGCAGAGTTTACTTTTTACTATGCAGTTTATATAATTACATGTATTTGTCATTGAAATGTTAGGATAGCTTTTCAGTCTAATTTCATGGCAAAATGTCCTATCTCAAGTTACAGTAAAGTCATACATTTAGTTCGAGACTTGATGGCAAATAGACCTATCTCAACGTTGAGTCTTTTCACCACAAAAATCTCAAAAAATACAACATGACCTTTCTTCTATTGATAATATAACCCAATAACATAATAATTGTTATATACAATATCATGTTCGTTTTTATGTTATTTCTTTAATTAAAGACCCCTCCAATTAAGGACTACTGTACCTGTAATCAAAGAGCATTTTTCTGTACTCACCAATTAACTATTCTAATAGAGACCAAAGCTGCTATGACCATGAAATCCCGGTCCCAAAGTGGTCTTTAAATGGATAGGGAGACCTGTACATCTGTATCAGTATTTTTTAGGTTTACCAAATTATTCACATAATATATAATACCAGGGATAATACTTTATTTTTACTACATACATTTTATAAGCCTTAATTGCCTATGATAACTACAAAATATCGAATCATTTTTATAAAAATTAAATATTCAAATGTATATACTGTGTATATATATATATATATACATATATATATATATATTGCCTATGATTACTACAAAATATCGAATCATTTTTACAAAAAATGAAATATTCAAATGTATATACTGTATACTAGATGTGTATAAGAGACAGATGATTTTAAATTTACATACATTTTTGATTACTATACCACAATTTCAATATAGTGAACAATGATA
The DNA here is from genome assembly GCF_011630105.1 of Anneissia japonica. Lineage (NCBI taxonomy): Eukaryota > Metazoa > Echinodermata > Crinoidea > Comatulida > Comatulidae > Anneissia > Anneissia japonica. Next base: position 134,626 of record NW_022735649.1, on the reverse strand, counting down.
TGCCCTATAAGGCTAGCTGCCTACTGTATATACCGTAGTACTGCATAATGGTAAAAAAGAACTTGTTGTTTTTATTGTATGATTTCGAATTCTTTGGCATATAAGATACTGGATATTGTGATACATTTTCATATTGCTTTTCTTTTTTTAGTTGACTACATCCTAGAGTATTTCATGAATACAATATTTTTACAAAGTTGAATTGTGTCATCCCATGTGTGAATGATAGTTCATTATTGCTTGAAGTAGACTCCCATGCAGTACTTCCATTTCCTTTATTATCTAATATTGGTATATCAAATATAAAACACATTTTGTTCATGATCTATGGTATCTCTTTCTAAAAAAATATAATCAGAGGGGTTCAGGAGAATTTTTATTAAAAAAAATATATACAATTATACAGGTAGGTCTTCCTCTAATTAAAGACCACTTTTGGGAGATGGGTCTTTAACTAGAGGGAGACCAGTACCTTATTGGTAAGATTTTCTCACAAGTTTCAATAGTAGAAGAAGCATTGCAAATACAAACATCCCCAATCCAAGTTGTGACGACTCCAATTAAGCTGAATGAACTCAATGTAAAAAAAAGGCTTTCATTCAAGTATATGGTTAGGAAATATTTTAAAATTTGATGTTCCTATTAAGTATTAAAATCAAACAATCTTTTAGCTTCTTATTTAATGAAAATTAATCTCTCCCTACACTCCCTCTCCCTTTTTCTATAAAATGAGATTTAAAAACACATTTTTTTTTCATTATAATATTTTTCTCTTAGCGTAGGTAGAATTGTTGACTGCTTTATCTACAGTATGTGTTTAAAGGGACTGAACTCTTTAATGAGTTCTTTCAAAGTAATTACTAACCTATGAAGTGGAAAAGGGTGTTAATATTGAATATACAGTATTTTAAGCATTTTTATGTTATGATTTTTACCTTTTGTCATTTTTTTTTCTAATAATTATTTCAAGTATGTGGAATATCTTGGGGAAAGTTGAACTCTTACTAACTCAAATTAAAAATAGTATTGTTTTCTCTAGGAATGAGAAGAAAGAATTTGTTTATGGTACACAACATATTCCCGCACATAGTGCATTGTTTTTTGATCAGTACATCAAGGCAAATTTGTCTGCATATTTTATGTTGAAAAATTGTGATGCATCATTAATGAAGCCATTTTAAGTAGGAGGAGAATAATTGTAGCGTGAGATCACAGCCGTAAGCTACACTTACGGTATTAATGCTGGTTTCGAAAGAGCATTGTTTTATTAACACATTGTGTTCTACCACCTAAAAATCACTGATTCAGATATTTAAGTTGGTGTTATTCATGATGTATCTACTTTCCCTTCATAATAAGGGACACTTACAGTATAGTATTAATGCTGGTTTCGAAAGAGCATTGTTTTATTAACACATTGTGTTCTACCACCTAAAAATCACTGATTCAGATATTTAAGTCGGTGTTATTCATGATGTATCTACTTTCCCTTCATAATAAGGGACACTTACAGTATGGTATTAATGCTGGTTTTGAAAGAGCGTTGTTAAATATTAACACATTGTATTCACCTAAAAATCACTGATTCAGTGAGTTTTTAATTGATGAGGGAAAACAATTCACAAGAATGGCTAAATAAGATACAATGTTTGAATATTTAAAAGCAGACGAAAAGGAGGTGATTTTTAATATTTTAAAATGTGAGAAAAGGGGCATATTGTCATTTTTCTTTATTTAACCGAACCTTTAGTTCTGTAATGATTTTCGTATTTAGTTATTTCCTTTTCAATTTGCTGTTTGATTATTCTCTTTTGGATGCACCATCATTTTGGATGTGTGTAATGAAAGTGATTCCAAATAAAAACTACACTAAAACTATTAGGCGACAGTGCTGTATGATCAAGATGCAGGGATGTAGCTATGGTGGGTGGAGGTGGGTGAGGCCAACCAGCGTTAACATTTTTCAACCATGTCTGAAGCTAATTTCATGGCCCTCCACCCACCCTTATTAACCCACTTTTCATATTATTTAGCAATGTTGTCACTCACCCACCCTTAAAATGTCTATCTCCCGCCCTACTTGTACGGGGGACTAGGACTGTGGAGTGGCTAACAGTCTTCGTAACTGCAGGTAAATACTTCCCCCCCCCCAAAAAAAAAAGTCACGCTAAAGTAAATCACCTTATTTTGTAAGCTACAGTACAGTAGTTCTCACTCACCTAATCATCGAGTGGCCTTCCCCAATTAATCACCTTCTCAATCTTCCCCCCCCCCCATTTAAGACTCCTTGATACGGCACTTCCTGTGGGTGGGGGGAGGTGACTGGGGAATATACAGTACCTCCATATACCATCATAATGTTATATAATTCCAAACACAAAATTATTACTTTTTTAGAATTCAGATTTCAAAATTTTTTGCTGTGAGAAAATTGGCACACCGGCTATGCTTTTACTGCTTAGCATTAAAGGAGTAATTCTAGTTTTATTTGGTCTTTGGATGACATCAGCATTTTGGGATATTGGATTAGGAATTTCATGTCTCAATGGAAAGGTGTGAACATACACATAGTCTATCAGTTTTTAATTTTATTTCTCAAAAACATTTATGTTTTAAGATCATGAATGGTACAGTTAGTGCATCTTCATTCGACCTTGTAGAATTTTATGAACCATCTTGCAGATGCATTTGATCCTACTCAAAAAGGTCGCCTTCCATGTTGCAGCTGCAAGATTATGCAATAGCTTCAACAATATTTTGTTTTGTAACTGTCTTGACAGTTATTTAAAAAAAAAATTCCAAATTTTTCTCTATCAGTATATTTTTTTGAACATGTACAATACATTCAACCATTGACAAAATCTGTTGTGACTTATCACTACCCAATCACATAATGGAGAGCTCTGGATAACTGTAGAATGATTAGTAATTTAATTTTCTTTTCGAAACACATCCTCTATGAATTAGATTTCAGTAATTAGTGAATTTGATTGCGTCTGGTGACTATGGCTATGTTCACACAAACGGCGTTCGCTATATTAACGCTGGTGTTAAACTAGTAGTAATATAGGCCTATGGGGGAATAGTTTTAAGTTTTAAATAATGTACGGGTTCTTAACTGTAGTAAAATTAACAGTGCATCAGTAAAACTTTTAAATCTGTGAATTGTTCGAAGTTATATGATTATTGTATTTTAAATGAACAATTTTGCTTTGATTTTTCAGCTAGCATTGTTGGTGTTGCAGGTTTTAATAGACAGTCTAAATAT
>NW_022735649.1:119872-131327 GCF_011630105.1 Anneissia japonica | reverse complement strand
TTTAGCTAATCTGGGGTCTGCAGGTAGCGTTAATAACGCCAAGGACGTGGCGTAGTGAGTGGCTTTAACAACGCCACTGCCTAGTTCACACACAAAGGCGTACGCTACGCCATGCTTAAGCCAGCCTTACGCCATGTGTGTGAACATAGCCTTTATAAATTTAAATTATAAAGCTACGGCTCGATACTTTAGGTTTGTGCATTTGTCTCTGCCATGAATAATTGCCAGTTAAATCCACTACTAAATGGGTGGTAATTTGATCTTGGTTGGTCTTGGCAGAAATGTCACTGTGGAGGTTGTGTGTTTAGATCGTTCACAATAATTAAATATTTATTTCAAATTCAAATAATTAATGTACAGTCTACTCTTTTTTTCTTACATTAAATTAGGTAATGAATCATTTCAAAGCAAAAAGACAAAAGTTGAAATTTCATTTGAAGGTACAGTACAGACCAAATTTCGAGGGACAATGAATTTTATTTTATGCATAACTGTCATGATGATGCATCCTTTACACTCGATAGTACTGTAGCACATGTGGATATGCTTACGAGCCGTCTTCTAGAAACTGTGTGAATGTACAATATGATGAATAGCTTAAGCCCCACAATACTTTATGATTTCATACCAAAGAAAAATTACATAATACCCAATCAAAAGACAACCTTTATCTCTGTAAACCAAAAACAGACTATAAGAACATTTAAATACTTATCAAGGAACAAAAGTTTTGAACTCTTAAAATAGTACTGTAGATGAAGCAAAATACTGTACAGTATGCTGAAGATCTAAAGAGCTTAAAAAATTTCTCTCTTTTTCCAGTATGTTGTAGATAACTTTTTGTTGAAATTTTACAGTTACCCGTTTTTACTTTGTTGTTATTATTATTATTATTATTATTATTATTATTATTATTATTATTATTATTATTATTATTATTATTTATTAAATTGTTATTGCTACTTTATTGTTATTATTAAAAAGAAATGTACAGTATTTTTGATTAACATACTGTAAAGCATGAGAACCTGAGGTAATGATGTTCCGGGGCTTATTGTATTTTTCATGCTGTTTTGTATTGTACTTTACATCCTAAAGCAAACATAAAATTCCCACGCTTCCTGCCATCAATGAAATGCATTTGTTATGTGCTAATTAGTATTCAATTTTTGGAAAGGTCACACGGTGTGTGATTTGCTCAACTTGTGTAAATTCTTGCTTTTTGTTTTTACAGTAGAACCTTGATTTTACGTACAGTACGGGACCAGAGGACGTACGTAAATCGGGGATTCGTAAAATTGAGGTTGGTAAATTTGTGGTAATTTTTGACCTAATACGTACGTAACGCTCAATAAACGTATGTTATGATACGAGACGTACGTAAAACCAAGGGTTCGTATAACTAGGGTACGTAAAGAGGTTCTACTGTATTTCCTTGTTTTCTTACAATAATTTCCACAGTGTCATTTCTCAATAAAATCATACCAACATTAGAAACATAGAATTAAAGTTTGGTTTCTATAGAATCGCTACACGCTATTCCCGACAGCTTTCTGTTATTCGGATTGGTGGTTGAATCGGGGAGCCTTCTCGATTGTGTCAAGGACTTCTACCCACTAATATAATGGTATTTTATTCAAAATTCAAAAATTCATAAAAAGCATAAAACATGGCAGCCAAAAAGGCTGAATTACGAATTATGTTTACAACATCAAAATAGGAAATTTACATAACATATTAAACATAAAATAGTTTAGATAAAAAGCAAGAGAAAACTACAGAATTATAAATTATAAATAATTACTATAGTTAATAATTATTTGTTATTGTTATAATTATTATAAATGATTACTACAGTAATTATTATTATTCTTATTATAATTATTATTATTAAATAATTGAATTTATTGCATCAAAACCATTAAATTAAAGAATTACTGTACGCTTAACATCAATAACAATAACATCAAAATTCATGAAACAAATCAGACATCAACAGGGAATTTACATTAAAATTACAAAAAAAAAAGGTTTTACAAATTCACACCAAAAAACACATTCAGAAAGAAATTAGAAGCGTTAAAAAATGCAACAATCAAACTACAAGCATACACAAATTGGCAAACAGGAATTTTATAAATAATTACAATAGTAATTAATATTATTATTATTATTAAAAAAAAAAAAAGATTGCACTGAAAACACTCTAGCGACAGTGTAGCGATTTTAAAGAAACCAAGCTGAAGAGAAAATATAGTGTGGCCGGAGATTTGCTTTAACCTTGTTTAAATTTACCGTAATATTATTAGCTTTTGTTGTGGTTTTGATAAGACAGCGTTAAAATTGTAAAACTCTCATTACCCAGACCACTCATGGATCAAATTAATGAGCTTTATGGCCTTCTCATATTATTATAGATGGTTAATTAATGTAAGAGACTGCCCAAGCTTAACAATTTTGGAACTTTATGATAAATTGTATGTGTTCGTTTCGCTATTTAATGTTTAATCTTAATAAAAAATCATTATTTACGGGTATGGTGAATTTTTTCATCTGCAGTACTGTACTGCATGTCCTGCCAACCTCATTAAAAGGAAATTTGCAGAGTCAGCCATCTGATCATGGAGGTATAATTTTATACCTTCATAATCTGATCAGACTCCAAAATCTGAGGTCAGTAGGTCAAATTTGCAATTTCCCCAAATCTTAAAATATTTGAATCTTCAGCATTGTTTTAATACACCAATATGAAATAGTTTATGAGGCTATTAAGATCCCCCACTATTTTTATCTGTGTTGATATTATTAATATATGATTGTTTATTATTTTGATTATTATAATTATGAGGATGATGATAATTATGATTGATTATTATAATTATTTTCATCATTGTCATCATATCAACTATATCATTATTATCCTCTCAAAATATCATAATCATCTCAGTTATCATCATTATGACGGATTATCATTATTATTATTATCATTGTCAAAGAGGGGTCGTCCATGGTCAATAACAGGAGATTCACTCAGCACCACCCCTTGGTTGATGCTAAGGTGAGCAAATTTGAAGTATCAGCACTTGTACATGCCTGGCAGTTAAAATTTTCAGGATATAAAAATGCTTCTGAGGGGATTTTATCTTAAAAATTATAAGTTTAATATTGTAAAATACTGTTTACAAAATTTTGTTGAGAAGTTAGAAAGCCAGTTTCAAATACGAAATATTGCTGCCTGTATAATTGGAAATCTTCTTGCATTTTCTAAGCCTGGAAGTAAATTTAAAGATGCTTTTATGGATGCAGTATTATTTTATATCATTAACCATTTAGATGAAAAAAAAAGGTTTTGTGCAAATGACCTTATCCTTTAGTTAGAATAAATGGTCAAGTGACAATATGACGTCAGTTGTGTCCTATTAATTACATTTAAACCTAATAGCGACTTCTTGCAATGGTCTAATTCGGAACATAGATGCTGTTCTTTCAGTGGAAAACCAAGACGAAGTCTTGCGCAAACATTTCTCACACATGATGTTGCAGCTGAATCAGAGCATTAGTCAATAGGCAAGTCTAATGTCACAGCCATTTCTTGGTGAGAGTATGGTAATCAGAAGGGGGCGGGGCTACATGTTATGTAAGAATTAAATTTTTATTTTACTAGAAGCATGACTTAAAGGCATAAAGCATGAATTGATTTACATGAGGATTTCATCTCTGTTAGAAAGGTTACACAAAAACTAAGGAATAGATCATCATAAAATTTTAGTGGAATAGTGCATAATAATCTAAGAAAGAGATTATTAACTTTTGGGAAGAAAATCAATCAACAGCCTCTGTAGTCCTATTGTTTGGTATTCAGGCACTGGGTGGAAAATAATTAATTCACCCATCATACACAGCTGTGTATTGTTCAGTTTCAGGCACTCTACAGTACAGTATGAAGTGACTCGATTCTAAGCTGTGTAAATTGATAATTTCCATTCTATGTACAAGCACTGGATTAATAAAATATCCTTTTGTGGAAAAAATTAGAAAAATACAATTAATTTTGTTTACTATTCATAGCATTAAGTTGAAAATTAGTGGTTGATTTTCACTTATAGCCTAGCACTTATAGCCTAGCACTAAAAATACAGTATATGCAATTTCAGAACTGCTGAAGGCGGTTTTTGCCCTCGTCATTGGAATCAAGCATACATAACGTTCAACCTCCCCCACTCTTTGTGGAGGATTTCTGTCATGTGTGTAATAAGCACTCCATCTCCTTTTGCATCATAATGAAGAGAGGAAAATTTATGTAGATAAAGTGTTACCCAAGGACACAAGCAGTGTAAATAGCTTTGGTCACAAACTCAACCTCTCAACTGAAGGTTCCAAGACTTATCTGCTGAGCATGTGACTTCCACTGCCCAGGGCTCTCATGCCAAACTATTTTGCAGTACAGTACTGTGTAAAGAAGCAATTTATTTATAGTGTCTCTAAGAATACAGTATTCGATATAAAATTATTAATGAAAGAAATACTAAAGACCTATGATACAAAATATATTTTAAATACTGCTATTTACTGTATATTTAGTGATGTATCTATGGGAAGGGGAGGAGAAAAAAGCTCATACCCCCAGGCACCCCTACTATAGTATTCACCTCAATTCTCTTTTATAAAAACACCCGCTTAATCGATTCTCCACATCACCATCACGACCTCCACTATTGCCCTGTCAATACTCCTGTCACTGTAGGTATGCCACTGATAAGGCAAGACTCATTTTATACCTTGTTTAGCGAACCAATAATGATGGTTTTTGATAAAATACAATTTTTGGTCAATTAACCCACCGCTACAAAAAAATGGAAATTTCAGAAAAAAGTAAAAATTTGTCTATTTTTTAAACGCCCGCCGCTGCCTTGGAATCTTAAAAACCATGTATATTTCTTCCCAATAATATATAAATTTAAAGCATATAAACATCCCATTACTACACTGAACATTCAACAATAGAATTTTATTTTCGCCTCTGTCTGTATGTTTTTGGCAAAACTATTTGCTATATTGGAAAAAAAGATTTTATTTTAATTTTTTTTTTCTGCCCTCTGATGATTTAAAAAAAAAAGTTTGCGAAAAGGTGTAAAAAAAGTTTTGCCTAGTACTGAACTGCCAGACTATAGGAATATTTTAAAAGATGGTAGGTCATACAGTAGCATTATTTTTCAGGTCATTTGGTACCCATCTTGTGTACCTACCATGGAAGTCTCATTTATAATGTTCATGAGCACATCACTTCCATCATAATGAGATTAGACAGTATACATACTGCTTTTGCTTCTAGTAATGATTATTTAAATAAAATGTGAAACTATTTTATAGTTACTTGAGAAATTTTGTGATTTAAAAGTCAGTGTTTCAAAAATAATGCACCAGTTTCTAAATTTTGACATGAAACATATTTATTGATTTTCATAAAATGTTTTGAGAATTTATAAATTCTATACAAGTTGTCTAAATGAAATTTAGTCATTCCTTAAACATGAAATTAACTAAAAAAATTAGATTTTTTTGTGATTTGAGTTGTAAAAATAAAAAATCAATGTCCCAAATATAGTGTCCCAGTTTCTACATTTTGACAAGAAACCAATAGTTTTTTTTTTCATAAATGTTTGTAGAATTTATAAATTCAATACAAGTTGTATATTTAACTTAATTTATTCATTCCTTTAACATGAAAATAACTCAAAAATTTAATGTTACTTAATACAATTTGAAGGTGCATTTCAGGGAACTTAACATTTCTGGAATGTACAGTAGGCCTACTCCTTGTCTTGTAAGTAGTGAAGAATACTGTATTATGTGGTGTTGAAAATTTTTAAAATGGAACTACTTTTCATATATTTATAAAAACATGAAATCAGAAAAGTGTAACTGTATATTTGTAATTTCCTGATTGGTGTGTACAGTTTTTGTTATTTATAGTGTACTGCATTAGATTTATAATATTTATAAATAATTATGAATGCACTTATTATAATTGTATTTTTATATGCACTCTCTGATGATGCTATTAAAAGCATTAAGGACCACATAGCAAGTTAACATGTCTGAGTATAAAGTGATTATAATACTGTATGGTGGGATTTAAATTTAAAGAGAATTGCAGTAGTATTAATGTAAAATCCCACTGAAAAATGTAGCCTTAGACATATGTTCATATTCTACAAATACACACACATAATACATTATAATAATTACTCATAAAAAAAGTCATAAAATATGATAAATGTACTCATGTGGAATCTCTGACCCAATAAAACAGTGCACTGATCCATAATTTGATAAAGTTAATATATAATTCTATTTAATAACTTGTATTTTGACCAATTGCATTTCCTAAAGGTGGAAAACACATGAAATAAATAACAAGTAAATAAAAAAGATTGTAGCATTCTAGTCCAGGGACAGTATACATTTCTAAGTTTGTCCTTGTCATCCATTTTTGAAGACAATTATTTTAAGCAACATTCAAGAGCTGAAAATTCAATTCAGACACTGAAACAAATAGTATATTAAAATAAACATTAAAATTGTACCTCCTGAAATAAGACAAGTACCGTGTGCAGTGTGGTTACTCAAGACATATTTATTCTATGAGTATTCCAGTGAAAGCTGTTATAATTTATATATTCCATATTGTGTATTCCTTGGTAGCTTTGTACATTAACTATTATACAACACAATGGAATCTCATAGCAGTTTCCACTTTAAACAGCAGTAGTTTTGCCATGATGAAAGAGATTTGATAATCATGAATTATTCATCATTCTTTTGCACTCATGAATATGTGCAACTTGCTCCTTATATAAACATAACCTAAATAATTATCGATGTTTAAACAATTTAATATTAAGGTACACATTATATTGAATGCAGGCACTCATAAATCCTTTTACTCATTATGAAAATTAATATTTCGGTAACGTGATGTTATTAATCACTTCTGGCTTGAGTATGTTTTGAATGTTTATTGAGTACATTTTAACATTCATAATTAATACAGTATGTTTTTTTGTTAATATTGCTTTTTTTGAATTTTTAGAATGTCATAGTGACGTTGGTATTAATATGAAGAGTTTCCACTTGAACGAGAAAATAATTTCCTCGCAATAACTGCACAGTAAATGCCTGAGTAATATTAAGTTACACTGAGAAAAATGGGTTGAGTTGCGAATTATATTTTAGTATTTTTAATGATTTTTAACTAACAAATATTGTTATATTCTCTCAATATTTGGTGTTTGCCACAGTACATTTAGTACAGCAAAATCAACAACCAGCTGCAAAAATAATTTTATGTATTATCAGTACATCTGAGCATTATGTTTTTACATTCCATCCTTTGTTGCCTTGTTATCTAATTAAGTAATAATTATATATTTTCTGAATTCAAGTAATTGTTTTATATAACATATGAGGTATACTTACAGTATTAAGTTCCTGTCTATAAAAACATTATAAGAATCAATGCTTTGTAAATTGTCTTACTTTTTACTAAGTCATACCTAGAGCACTAATTATAGCCATAATTAATTATGATTTCTAATTTTCATGCATATTAGGGTGTGTTTCTACTGATACACACAAAATGATCGATTTTTTAAAACCGTTCTTTTAATGAGTGCCAGACAGCCTGCTGGCATTGCAACTGCATTTTTTATTTTTTGAAAATCGGTTTTCGTGGACGGAAATTACGACACCATTTTGTTTATACAACACGTTGTTTTCCTAACTGTATAGGATAGTATCTTTCTCATTCCTGTCATGATGACGAGGAGTAAGATACGATGTGGGGCGAGAAGGCAAATGTTTTCGGCTGTGCTCATCGGCACAATTATGAACGACGACCAAACAAGGAAAACGGTAGGTCCAAAAGAGCGGAGAGTCCTAGGCCCAATATCCCCTCCCCAACCCCACAAAATAATTACAAAACGAATTCGTCACTCCTCATGTTTGTTGGCGTTTTTAGCTTGTAGGCCTAGAATATGAACAAGAGGACAATTTTTTTAAAAGTTCGCGTCTAATACGATTTAGTCTTTGCAGTGATTGACCTGGAGGTCACATTTCACCTGATAATCACTTTTTTTGTGTTGCAGCTAAAAGGTGCACAGTCAAAATCGGTTATTTGCCGTTCAAAGACGCTATCCATTGCGTGTTTTTAATCGATTTTTTTAATCGCTTTTTTCAAACTGGTCCCATTTCTAATGCGAGAATAAAAGCGATTTTTCAAAAAAGCGATTTTTAATCGATTATTTCTTTCCAGTAGAAACAAGCCCTTAGACACTCACTACGGTAACTGACCAGGTGCAAATAGGGGCCCATGGGGGGGGGTGCTTAAAGATAGAGAAAAATGAGAAGAGAAAAGAAAGGAGAAAGAGAGGAGCACAGTACTCCAAAACAAGTTAATTTTCAATTTAAATTCCGTATTTTGTCTATGGTCAACCATTTTTAAACAACCATTTCAAACACATACAATGGGATGCATTTTTTTAGGTGTATGTCTCCTTAATAGAGTTATACTGTATTGGAAACCACCAATATTATACTGTGCTATTCCATGAAATACTGTAGGAAGAATTGTAGGTTGAAAAAATGTTGAAGCCTCCCTGGTTAAAGCAACAGCAGAGAATGAAGCAAGCAACTATGAGAATCTTTAAATTGGTCTTCTGTTCTTAATATTAAAGTCTTCACATCATACTGTGAAACTTGATACTGGCAAGTGTATAGTAATATGTTGCCTGGGATGATATACTGTCAATATTTTCAATATGTATTATGACATGACATCAGACTGATGTTTTACATACAGAAAGTTTTAAAGTGACATTGATAAGTCATGTACTACTGTATTTCTGTTGGGGACTCATTCTCCAACAATGGCAGATGTTTCAAGTGTCTTGCAAGTCGTGGGATTCTCCCAGAGATCAAGAAGGCCTCCCGCATGCCCGCAGGCAAGACGATTCTCTCAGAAAATAACCCATTTCCCGCAAATTTATTTTGTTTTTATATTTTTGCGTTATTATTTATATGTGTTATTTCTCATTTAAACCGATCTCCCCGAAATGGTTTCTTCCAACTTGGGACCCTGATAGTATGCCGATATCTTTACATCATTGTTCCTTAATATTCAAGCACTGTCCTCTGAACACCTATTCTATCAAAAAGGAATTGTTTCTTATACTGCAATGTTACACAATTAAAGTACTAAAATGTGATTATTGAAACTTCACAAGTTTGTAAATATGGTTTAATTACAGGTTGCTTTCTACTCTGTGTAAACAGTTGATATATACTGTAATGTTTATAGTAAAAGCTTTTAAATATAAGATAGAAGTCACAGCACCAGTGTTTATTCAATATGGCGGCTATAATGAATAATTTATATATTAGTCTTGCAATTCAATTGATCTTGTAATGCTACTACTAGAGAAAAGTAATATATAATTGTCTGTCGGTATAATTTTATACCTCTGTGGAACTTTTAATGCACCTCAAAAAAGTGTCAATGATAAAAGTCATTAAATTAGTTCTTCATTCCTCCATTTTTAACCTATGAGCAGGTATCATTATCATATTCCTTGTAGTAAATGTCATATTATGAAATGCTAAAATCAATAGTGTTTTAGTTTACACTATTATAATTGAATATTTTCTTATGTCAGGGGTAATAATGAATATAAATGTAATGTATGTAGTATGCAAAAGGATATTACTACATTGTCTTGAATGAACTACAGTATTAATTTTAAAAGAGTAATCACATGGGTATGAAATTCCAAATAGAAGAAAATTTACACAAATCTGAAAATAAGTAAATTTTGATCAAAACATAAGCAAGGTAATATATTTATTAGTTTTAAAACTATATTTGCATATTAAAAGGTAGATTCTAATATCCCAATTCACGCATACACTTTTTCCAAATTTAGTAACCGGGTTTGGGAGAGTGTGAAAGCAAATCCGGAGGTTCCCTGATATGTCTCTGAAGGAAAACAGGCCAACTTGAGGCCTCTTTTTCTTCAGAGATATTCCAAGAATCCAAATTGTTAACTGCAGTATAGAAAAGCGAGGGAAATTAAAAAATAAGTAGTAGTTGAGTAGGCGAGTTAGCCTAGCAAACCGAGACTTGGCCTAGACCTAGTGCTATTTGTCAATGCATGTAAACATAGGCCTTCTTTAAACATACTGTGCATTGGAATGATGCGCCGGATGATGATTAAAAAGATGGCGGCCTCTCTTGAAAATTCGTGCCCAACTACTGGATTGTTTATAATTTGAGGTCTGGACATTTTTAAAAAGTTTGTTTTCATTTTGAAGGAAACCTGCAGTTTTTTGAACAAAAATAACAAGTACTGCCCTCAATTACCCAAAATTGTCATTCTTCCGAGATGTTGCAAGCTTCGCAGAATGCATGCGTTAAAGCAGTAGGTTATCCCAAGATGTCAATTTTGTTAAAACTTACTTAATGTTTCTGTTACTTTAGTGTGAAAAGGTTATAAGGTTTATCCTGTCAAAAAAAATAAATTCAAAAATATCATATTGCTTACTTTTTATTAAAAGTATCAAGTAATGAACGATAAAAAAAAATACCAGCCAATTAAAAGGCCAATGCGAAGGACATAGGTATGATATAGATTGTGATTTGGTAGGAAAAACTTTACAATATTTGTTCTAATTTCAAATTGAAATATACAAGCAAATTACTGTAAATCTGCACTTCGTTTTCTCAATTTTGTTCTGTAACACAGACAGTTATAATAATAATAAAAAGATTAATGTCACAATTTCTTTGCCCTGGTGGAGAAAATCTTATACTACAGTGCACCAAAACTATTAAGAGACCAGAGAGACCACCATTTTTTCCACCCTAAGATTAATCTCCAGAGTTTTTGCTGTATCATTAGAATTCCTCTGGTATTTTACAAAATAAAATATCGTCAATTTCCAAATAATAAGCTAATTCTGTAACTTGCAAGGCATTTCATATATTGAGAATATGTTCATTGTATTGGTTGAGGAATATTATATCAAATAATAATTACATATTTTATGTTCAATTAATACTAATTGGCAGCAATAGAGGACTACTACAGTGTTTACCGTAGGGCTTATTTAGACGAGTTTGTATGTCAGCGATTATTTGGCACAGTGCCATACAGTGTGTGATGAATTGAGGTGAAATGGGTTTCAGCAGGAGTCATGGTATGTGTTATTTGGTGCAAAGCCTTCTATAATACTATTTGCTGTAAATTTACTTTACTATCTTTCTAGTTATGTTGATGAGAGAATTTAAGTCTCAAGTATACCATACATTTAAATTTTATAAAAAGTTCTCAATTAACCAAAACATAATCTATGATATGATAAAAATTTTTTGCATGTTACATTTTTATTTTTATTCATC